>NC_084532.1:615370-690370 GCF_024500275.1 Phycodurus eques | reverse complement strand
GGACCCGTTTCTTCACTTCCTGACCACACTCACCATTGCTCTGGACGGTTGACCCCAAGTATTTAAAGTTCTCCACCCTTGCTCTCTCTTCTCCCTGTAGCCTCACTCTTCCCCCCCCCCACCCCTCTCATTCATTCCGTCTTACTTCGGCTAATCTTCAATCCTCTCCTTTCCAGTGCATGCCTCCATCTTTCTAACTGTTCCTCCACCTATCCATCACCACTGCAAAACGGAAGGGGCTCCGGGCTGATCCCTGATGCAGTCCCACCTCCACCTTAAATTCGTCTGTCACACCTACAGCACACCTCACCGCTGTTCTGCTGCCCTCGTACATGTCCTGTATTATTCTAACATACTTCTCTGCCACTCCAGACTTCCGCGTGCAGTTCCACAGTTCCTCTCTGGGTACTCTGTCATAGGCTTTCTCGAGATGTACAAAGACACAACGTAGCTCCTTCTGTACTTTTCCATCAACATCCTCAAGGCAAATAATGCATCTGTGGTCCTCTTTCTAGGCATGAAACCATACTGTTGCTCGCAAATACTCACTTCTGTTCTGAGTCTAGCCTCAATTACTCTTTCCCATAACTTCATTGTGTGGCTCATCAACTTTATTCCTCTGTAGTTCCCACAGCTCTGCACATCACCCTTGTTCTTAAACATGGACACCCGCACAGTTTTCCCCCCATTCCTCAGGCATCTTCTCACGCGCTAGAATTCTATTGAACAAGCTGGTCAAAAACTCCACAGCCATCTGTCAGAGATGCTGCCACACCTCCACAGGAATGTCATCAGGACCAACTGCCTTTCCATTTTTCATTCTCTTTAATGCCTTTCTAACTTCCCCCTTACTAATCATTGCCACTTCCTGGTCCACCACACTTGCCTCTTCTACTCTCCCTTCACTCTCATTTTCCTCATTCATCAACTCCTCAAAGTATTCTCTCTTTCATCGAGCTAGCACACTGCTGGCACCAGTCAACATATTTCCATCTCTATCCTTAATCACCTTAACCTGCTGCACATCCTTCCCATCTCTATCCCTCTGTTTGGCCAGCCTGTATCGATCCTTCCCCCCCCCTTTCTTTAGTGTCCAACCTGCCATACATGTCATCATATACCTCGTTTGGTCTTTGCCACCTCTACCTTTGCCCTATGTCACATCGCAATGTATTCCTTTCGCCTCTCCTCGGTCCTCAGGGTCCCACTTCTTCTTAGCTAACCTTTCTCCTTGTATGGTTTCCTGTACTGTGAGGTTCCACCACCAAGTCTCATTCTCTCCTTTCCTGCCAGAAGATACACCAAGAACTCTCCTGCTTGCCGCTCAGATCACTTTGGCTGCAGTGGTCCAGTCTTCTGGAAGCTCCTCCTGTCCACCGAGAGCCTGTCTCACCTCTTCCCGAAAAGCTGCACAACACTCGTCCTGTCTCAACTTCCACCACTCGGTTCTCTGCTCTGCCTTTGTCTTCCTAATCTTTGCTTTCCTCTTCTCTGTGCTTTTCCTCTTCTCTTTCTGCCAAAGAACCCGCTTTCCACCTCTTCTTCTTCGACTTACAGTAGTTGAATTTCCACCGGCGCCGGTGGGGGACCTTGTTAACCCGGGCCACGACCGATCCGGTATGGAATTCTTTGAATGAACGCTCATATTTGTTTGCCAAAGTTTTAAGCCGGATGCCCTTCCTGACGCAACCCTCTGCATTTATCCAGGCTTGGGACCGGCCTACACTTTGCACTGGCTTGTGCCCCTCTTAGGGCTGCATTCGCTCAGACACAACAACGCACAAAATATCAACACAGGGTACATTCAGAAATTCAGTCCGATGCTCTCACCGTGCCCCGAGATTGTGGTAGAGACAGAGCGAGCTCAATTTTCTATAACTTTACTAATGAATGTGTTGGCTATTGGCAGGGATACGTCAGTAACTATAAATTATATTTTGATAAAAAGGTCTAGGTGTGTATCTGTTATGGGATGTTTCGAACTAAAGTGTATGCAGTGTTGTGTAAGCATACAGCCAGTCATTTCTATCAACTTATTCAGGTACGGCAAAGCAACATCAGTTCTCTTTCAGTAACTGTGTAGAGAGTAATTGCCTCATTTACAGAACAATGGTGAAAAAAAATGAACAAGCCAGTCATTTGGGCATGCAAATTAGAAAAGCCAAACTGCTGGGCTGTTCACACCTGAGTTGGAATATTAGTTCAATCTAATTCAGCCACTGGGCTTCTCTTGAGGCAATATAGGTAGAAAAGCCAAATGTCTGGGCTTTGGGCATTCTAGTGTTAAACCCAATTTAGCATTTCTGGAGAGACTTGAAAATGGCTGGTCACCAACGTTCACCACCCAACCTGACAGAACTGGAGAGGATCTGCAAGGAGGAATGGCACAGGATCCCCAAATCCAGGTGTGAAAAACTTGTTGCACCATTCCCAAAAAGACTCATGGCTGTAATAGCTCAAAAGGGTGCTTCTACTAAATACTGAGCAAAGGGTCTGAATTACTTATGGCTGTGTGATATTTCGGTTTTTCTTTTTTAAATAATTAAGTAAGACTCTGAAGAGTATAATAAGGCCAAATAAACACATTTTCTTCACACAGAAAAACATTTATTTAAGCCGCTCAAGTACATGTTGATGTACAAATTTAAGATTAAAATTAAATTTGGCTTATTTCTTTGCTTTTTTGGTTTTGGCCTCCAATTTGAGCCCGAAAGGGTAACGTGGGTCCCCCTTCCCATGCGCTCACCACCTGTGGGAGGGGCCACAGGGGTCGGGTGCAGTGCAACCTGGGTGGTGGCCGAAGGCGGGGACCTTGATCAAATCCCCAGCTACAGAAGCTGGCTCCTGGCTGTGTTGGTGTGTGAGGTTGAGAAGTTACAACGCGATAAAGTCGGGCTTGCCTCCACACATGGCTTGGGCTCTGGTGCCAGTCCTCTTGAGAGGGGTTGGACTCTCTTCCACTCTGGAGTTGCCCACGGTGAGAGGCAGGCAGGACAGGTCCTGACTGTTGTTTGTGCCTATGCACCAAACAGCAGTTCAGAGTACCCAGCCTTTATGGATTCTTTGGAGGGGGTGCGAGAGCGCTCACGCTGGGGAGTCCATCGTTCTGCTTGGGGACTTCAATGCTCACGTAGGCAATGAGAGGGAGACCTGGAAGGGCGTGAATGGAATGAATGCTCTCCCTTAGAGATAGGGTGAGAAGCTCGGTCATCTGGGAGGGGTTCAGAGTACAGCCGCTGCTCTTCCGCATTGAGAGGAGTCAGATGAGGTGGTTCGGGCATCTGATTAGGATGCCTACCAGACGCCTCCCTGGTGAGGTGTTCCAGGCACGTCCCGCTGGGAGGAGACCCCGGGGATGACCCAAGACACGCTGGAGAGACTAGGTCTCTTGGCTGGCCTGGGAACGCTTCGGGATCCCCTCGGACGAGCTCGAGGAAGTGGCTGCGAAGGGGGGAAGTCTGGGCTTCCCTGCTAAAGCTACTGCTAAAGCTACTAAGCTACCCGACCTCGGATAAGCGGAAGGAAATGGGATGGATGTACTAGTGGACGAGCTCGTCGACAACGTTATGTGTGCTTCGCGGTTCCGCTGGGACTACAACCAGGGCCACGACCCGCAGCACATCAACGCAAAAATACAAAAGACCACTGCAACAAATATGACACTGGCTGATCTGATGAGCAAAAATGTTGCTTAAACATAAGAGTAGCAATAGAGGATGTCCACTCCAGAGGTGGGTAGAGTCAACAAATGTTGGCCTCAAGTAAGAGTAGTTTATTGACAATGTGTCTGTATATAATCATAATTATAATAATGTGTGTGTGTGTGTGTGTGTATGTACAGCCAAAACTACATTTGCAATTTACTGCAAGATGTTTTCTCAAGTTATAAGTGGGCTGAAATGTCAACGTTTGGGCAGACATGTTGTACAATACATGAAAACTGTTGTTTGTGTTCGTCGAAATGTAAACACGATTCGCGTGCCATTGGCTTCATGGTCATGACAACCTTCCCAACATGGTTGCCACATAGGCACAGACGCTGGCTTTTGAACTTTGTGTCCATTACAGTCCGGATGGTTCTTTTCCTCTTTGGCCCGGAGGACACGACGGCCACGATTTCCAAAAACAATTCGGACCACAGAACACTTCCACTTTGGATCAGTCCATCTTAGATGAGCTCGGGCCCAGAGAAGCCGGCGGCGTACTACTGCAAATGAATAAACAGTGTTGTCTCAATCTCGCCACAGTGTGAGCCAGGCGAGGAAGTGGGGCTTCTGTATACTCCTGCTACTTGCAAATGGATGTGGAGCAGGAAAAGGACATCTTTGATTGGCTGTTGTCGCGACACTCGCGTCATGGTAGATAAAGGAAACGCACTTTCCTGGCAGGACACGTCGTGCTCCAATATTACTGGCTCCAGGACATGTGCCGCTGCACTATGAGTGGCGCGTGTATGTTTATGTACGTGGGTACAAACATTCCCGCACCAAGTGGCGAGTAGCAGTCTGAGATTCACTCGCCAAACAGATAATTTAGTCGCATTTGGTGAGTGTCAATTTAGGACCCTGTGTAAATCTCTGCCAAAACTCTATCGATCCATCCATCCATCCATTTTCCGAGCCGCTTCACCTCACTCGGGTCGCGGGCGTGCTGGAGCCTATCCCAGCTGTCATCGGGCAGGAGGCGGGGTACACCCTGAACTGGTTGCCAGCCAATCGCAGGGCACATAGAAACAAACAACCAGTCGCACTCACAGTCACACCTAATGGGTAATTTAGAGTCTCCAATTAGTGCCCGGAGAAAACCCACGCAGGCACGGGGAGAACATGCAAACTCCACACAGTCGGGCCGGGGATTGAACCTGGGTCCTCAGAACTGTGAGGCTGACGCTCTAACCAGTCGTCCATCGTGCCGCCCAAAACTCTACTGTATTATTATTATTGAATTATTTTTTTTTTTTTACCTTGTTCTGGCCACTTCCAATATGTTGGTGGGGTGTCGGGCTGGCATCAACCTGCTGGGAATTATGGGAGTGGCAGGAGTCCGTGGTGTATTGGTTGCTCCCTGTATAAAATAAGCCAGTATCAGTGGAGGTGTATTTCAAACAAAATACATGAAGGAATTTTACCTTCTTGTTGGGTGTTATGCGAGGCGTCCTGGTTGAAGACAGAGTTGTCTTCGAACGAGACCCTGCGAGAACCTGTTCCTTTACTAGTACCTTTTCATCACCGTGAATCAGTTTATCATCCTCACTTTTACTACATAGTGTTTTATTTGATGGAGCAAACTCTTCCTCGTCTTCTGTGTTTGAGTCCTCGTTTTGCTGGTCATCCAGAAGACTTCTGATAACAGAAAGCTCAATAGTTAAAGAACTGAAGTTATGAATCAGAAAGTGTTCATTCATCAAAACCATAGAACAAGCTGAGATAACTTTGCTTAATGGTTTAGCTTAGTTTTTAGTTTTTACACTCACAATTGTTTTTTGATCCTAGCAGACACTAGTTGAGCAGACTTCCTTTTTGAGCTCCTTGGTGTTGCGGCAACTAGCAGCATTGGAGAGTTCTCATTGTCCACTTCGGTCCTTACAACATCCACAAAAATAGAAGTACAGTTAAAAAAAAAAAAAAAAAAAAAAACAACAAATTTTTTTTAGAAAGTTAAAGCAATCCTCACAAAAAAAAAAACTATTTTAGACAGAATGTAATGTTTTAAGATGTCATGAAGTCATTGTTCATCTAACGAAGTTGGCATTTGTTTGACCCAACTATTTTCATTTTCAATTTAAGAGCCACAATTTGTTGATGGGTTATTCCAGACTTCCGCATGCAATACAACAGTTTCTCTCAGGGTACTCTCTAGATCCACAAAGACAAGTTTATTGGCCATATCGTGCATTCACCTCGGCTTCTTACGCTAATATAGTGATTTCTGACAATTGTGAACAAAACAAATCTCGATGGCGACTAACAGCGCAAAACAAATGCAAATAGCAACAAAACAAGGTCATTATCTGTTAGCCATGCTAGCCACGGTGACAGCCATGCTCGTACTTTACCTAATGTTAGCTAGCAAGACTAATTCTGTGGGGAAAAGTAATGACATACCTATGGATACCTGTGATCTGCTATGAGAGTTAACTCAAAACCTCCGTGATATTGTGGGGCAAAAGCTCTCTAAACTCTCAGGAACCCTGGACAAAATATCCACAGCAATGGAAGTGAAGTCCAACCGCATTAACGAGGCAGAAGAGTGGATATCGGCAGTGGCGGACACCTGCAGCGGCTTGAAGATGGAATTTACTGATGCGAATGAGAAAATCAAGAAGTTGATGAACAGCATGGATAACATATAATACCGGAGTAAACGAGACCACATTTGGATCCTTAATCTGAAAGAAGCCTCGGAGGGGAAAGATCCTGTGCTATTCTTTGAATCCTGGCTGCCCACAATGCTTGGGCTTGGGCGCAAGTACTGGCTTGAGCAAAGCCAGTATTAAGCTCAACCGAACACACCACGGGCTGTGACCACGCGGGGCACCAGGCATACGGTCTCGTCCGGTGATCATCAAAATCTACAATTCCAGAGACAAGCCAAGGATAATGGCAGCAATGTGAGCTAACCCTGGCATGGAATACGAAGAACAATGAACATTCATTCACCAGGACTTGTCGTCCACAGTGCGAGAGAGACACCGCACCCTCAACAACGTGTGTCAATTTTGTATTGACAAGGGCGTTCGATTCAACATACGTTTTTGGCTATACTGAATGTGAAACATGACAGAAGAGAACAAGTTCGGAATGCAAAAAGAGGAGGAGGACTTTCTCAACAAGCTTAAGTAGAGACTAACAAGAGTCGCTTCTGAGTGGGACAGGGACTTTTATCCTGCAGGTTCTCATAACACAAGATCTAGTCTTACATTGACTGAGTGAGTTTTTCATCTTGATAATACATACGGAATCCCGACTGTATGATTGGCATACCCAGCCGACTTGGGTAATTATCACATCAGTGTGCAGTATTGAATTAATGGTTGGTTTTGTATGGGAGTGAGGGGACAGTTGCTTTTTTCCAGTAGCGATTACTCCTTTTAGCTGGAGTACTGCAAATGAATGGCGACCACTTCAAGGTGTACCCCGCCTTTCGGCCACAGATAGCTGAGATAGGCTCCAGCACGCACGCCACCCTAGTGAGGATCAGTGGTGTGGAAAATGGATGGGTGAATGGTGTTCCTATAACACTTTTGTTTGGATGACCTTTTGTTTTGGATTAGTTTGGTTTAATTCCTTAAAGCCTTTAGACCTTTTTTTTTTCTTCGTCTTCTGTTAGGCATGCCGGCAAAGGGTTTTTGTGTTTTCCCATATGTTGAGGATGTTTATGACAGCGAAGTTCGTCAAGTATTTCATTGTCAAATGCATTTTGTTTTCCAAGGGTTGCACTTTTATTTAAACTGCATCACCTTCATTTCTTACCAGGCAAGTGGTCTGCTTTATGAGTAATACAACAATCACCACGCTGAATGTCAACGGTATTAATAATGTGGTGAAAAGGTGCAAAATACATTCTATGCGTAAGAAACATAAAGTACAAGTAGCACTGTTAAAAGAGAACTCTCACACAGATCCTGAACATTTAAAATTAAAACTGGATAGGTTCTTTACTCATTAAACTCAAAAAGCCCAGGGGTGGCAATACTTATCCGCAAACACCTCTCGTTTACACTCGATGAAGTCATTCGAGACGCAGAAGAAAGGTTTATAGTTATCACTGGTTTCTATACAGGGAACACAGCCTTATAAGGCAGGGTGTTTTGACATTTGACAGGTCATTTTACACTAAACTGCTATAGCAGATGTCAACTCGCTTTGCCAACCATTTGTCATCACAGGAGGGGACTTTTAACTGTTGTCTATTGCCACGAAAAGATCATAACCTACCTAAAGCAAAACCTCCGTCAAAAATGGGCCGACTCACAAATGAGATGTGCACGGAACTGGGTTTATTAGATGCACGGAGGGTCAGGAACCCCCAACTAAATGACCACTTTTTTTTCCCACCCCCACCAGTTTCAAGAGTAGTTCTGGACAGGAGTAAAGCATGCTCTATCCTCCCCACCAGTCTTTCTAGAATTGATTACATTTTTGTTCAAAGACTTGCTCTGGGACAGGACTAACGCCTGCTCTATCAACAACTGTGTTATGTCAGACCATTCAGTCCCAATTGAGATCATACTGCCTTACTACAGGGTCCGAAATACTCAAAATGTTTTGTATAGCAAATTTTCTTTATCGCTTATACACACTAGGGTCGTGGGCATGCTGGAGCCTATCCCAGCTATCTTTACGCAAGAGGCTCATTTTGATGGATATTGAAATCATGATTAATAAACGTGATCATTTATTTAAACATTGACTGGAGCTGTGAGCAGCTATTAAGGGTCATCACACACCCTGGCCACGTTGGGGTACTGGCACATTGCTGATCCATTGAATAGAAATGCAAAACACACTTTTCCGATTTACATTCGCTCAAAACCATATATACATTTTATTCTGACTTTTTCAAAGCTATTGTGAAGTCTGTGCTAGCTGATTAGCAGCAAATAATCAATTGTTCACTTGAGTCAGGCGAGTTTCCTCAAGCTCTTTAAAGTAACTGCCATTAAGCTTCTTCTAATAAAAAGAACACTGGACGCTTCCATGTTAGCAAGCTATAGCTAAGCTAAGTCCATCTCAAATCTTTTGATTGTTGAGAAAGTTATTTTTAATCAACATAGCAATTTATTGAACTTAAATTGACTTTTTGACAAATTTCAATCAGGTTTCCGAACTCAACACAGTACAGAATCTGCTCTTATCAAAGTGCTAAATGATATAAGGTTGAATACTGATTCGGGAAAAGTGTCCATTCTGATCTTGCTGGACCTCAGTGCGGCTTTAGTTACGGTAGATCATCATATACTACTGAACAGGTCGGAAACGTGGGTAGGACTAAATGGAACAGGTCCTACACCTGGAGGAAAGGAGTTATTTTTTAACCATTGGAAGTGTTCAATTTCATCGAATGGCAATGACCAATAGGGTCCCTTAAGGGTCAGACCTATGGGGTCCCACCTGTTCAGCCTGTATATGCAACCCATGGGACAAATTCGTCAGAACTTTAATTTTGAGTATCATAGCTATGCAGATGACACACAGTTCTATCTTGCAGTGTCTCCAGATGACTACAGTTCAATTGCGGTGTTGTGTCACAGTCTAAAACAGATCAATGACTGGATGAGTCAAACTGTTCTTTAATTAAACCACAACAAAACTGAGAATTGTTTTGGGCAAAAAATGAAAAGAGGATTGCTGTTAGTAAATACCTGCAGTCACTCTCTTTAAAAACCAAAGACCAAGAACAGAACAGAACACCAAACCTTGGTGTTCTGATAGATTCCGACCTGACTTTCAATAGTCATACCAAATCAATTACTAAAACTGCCTTCTACCATCTGAAGAACATATCCAGAGTGAAGGCTTGCATGTGTCAAGCAGACCAGGAGAAGAGCTCATCCATGCATTTATCTCAAGGAGACTTGACTATTGTAATGGTCTTCTGACTGGACTCCCCAAAAAGAGCATTAAACAGCTGCAGCTCATTCAAAATGCTGCAGCTCGGGTTCTGACCAGAACAAAGAGGCCAGAGCATATTACTTCAATTCTAAAGTCTTTACACTGGCTTCCAGTCAGCTTTAGAATATATTTTAAAGTTCTGCTCCTGGTGTATAAACCACTAAATGGTTTCGGATCTGAATACATGAAAGAAATGCTCATGGAATATAAACCCAGTAGAGCTCTGAGATTGACAGACTCAAGTCAAATAGTTGAGCACAGAGTTTAAAGCAAACATGGTGAAGCAGCATTTAGCTATTATGCTGCACACAAATGGAATAAGTTGCCAACAGAAGAGAGGTCAGCCCCAAGTGTGAATGTTTTTAAGCCCAGGTTAAAAACTCTTCTTTTTTCCCCATGCGTTTTTCTCTCTCATTTCCACTTTTAAATATTTCTTGCACTGTACGCCGTTTTAATTGTACTTGTTTTTTTCCCCTCTGTTTTAAATTTTTATCAAACAAAGAAAAAAACAGCTTTAAAAATGCTTTTAATCATGTAAAGCACATTGAGTTACCTTGTGTATGAAATGCGCTATTTAATAAATTTGCTTTGCTTCCAATTCACAATTACGTACTTGGACTTGCTGTTGGGTTTAGGGTATGACTCAGAGTCTTTTTTTCTAGCTCTTGGACTTGTACATATGCCTCCCAATTTTGGTAGCTGTGAAACGTGCAGGTGGGGCTGCTTCTTTGAAAATTACTACTGACTACTGATCCATTTTTTTGAAAAATGCAAACCTGTATGTACCTTTCGGCATTAATGGTGCCTTCACAGATTTGTAAGTTACCCATGCCATTGGCACTAACACAGCCCCATACCATCACAGATGATGGCTTTTGAACTTTGCGTCCATAACAGTCCGGATGGTTCTTTTCCTCTTTGGCCCGGAGGACACGACGTCCACAATTTCCAAAAACAATTTGAAATGCAGACTCGTCGGACAACAGAACACTTTTCCACTTTTCATCAGTCCATCTTAGATGAGCTCAGGCCTGGAGAAGCTGGCGGCGTTTCTGGGTGTTGTTGATAAATGTATTTTGTTTTGCATAGTAGAGTTTTAAGTTGCACTTACGGATGTAGCGCAGAACTGTATTTACTGACATTGGTTTTCTGAAGTGTTCCTGAGCCCATGCGGTGATATCCTTTACACATTGATGTCGGTTTTTGATGCAGTGCCACCTGAGGGATCGAAGGTCACGGGCATTCAACGTTGGTTTTCGGCGTAGCTGCTTACATGCAGTGATTTCTCCAGATTCTCTGAACCTTTTGATGATATTATGGACCGTAGATGATGAAATCCCTAAATTCCTTGCGATTGTACGTTGAGGAACATTGTCCTTAAACTGTTCGACTATTTTCTCACGCACTTGTTCACAAAGAGGTGAACCTCGCCCCATCTTTGCTTGTGAATGACTGAGCAATTCTTTTCTACCCAATCATGGCACCCACCTGTTCCCAATGAGCCTGTTCACCTGTGGGATGTTCCAAACAGGTGTTTGATGTTCCTCAACTTTCTCAGTCTTTTGTGCCATCTGTCCCAGCTTTTTTGGAACGTGTTGCAGCCATAAAATTCTAAGTTAATGATTATTTGCTAAAAACAATCAAGTTTATCAGTTTGAACATTCGATATCTTGTCTTTGTAGTGTATTCAATTAACTGTAGGTCGAACATGATTTGCAAATCATTGTAATCTATTTTAATTTGTTTAACAAGAGACCCTGAAGAACATGATTTGCCATACTCGAATAGTATAATTGCACATCCACTGCAGTAGATGGCAATGGTGCTCTCGTTGCTCTCGTAGTAGTTGCTCTATGGCGTAGTCGTGTTTATTGCAATAGTATAAAAAAAATTGTGTAACACATGAAAGTCACCTGAAAGCTAAGACGAGGAAGTTTGACGAAGCGTTTGTAGCGCTTGGCTTCACAGTGAGTACGGTGGGAGACGAAGAAAGACCGGTGTGTTTAATGTCTAAAAACGCTGGCACCGGAGAGCATGAAGCCTAACAAATTAAAGCACCATTTAAATACATTACACCCTAATCACGCTGACAAGCCCCTGGAGTTTTTTCAGAGAAAACATGCTGAATATTATCAGCAATCATCCCGCTTTGCGAATGCTGTTACAGTAAACCAGCGAGCAATGTTAGCGTCCTATAAAGGTGGCGTACCAAATTGCTCAGTGCAAAAAAAACCAAAAAAAAAAACCACACACCATAGCAGAGGAGCTGATACTGCCTGCAGCAGTTGACATGCTCTCCGTCATGCTGGATGACGCAAGCGCTGCAAAACTAAAAACCATCCCGCTGTCCAACGACACTGTCACCAGACTTATAAAGGACATCGTAAATGATCTCCAAGAACAGCTGGTGGATAAACTCCGAGACAAACGTTTTGCCTTACAAGTTGATGAAGCAACTGACAGCAATAAAGACTGCTTGTTTATTGTATATGTACGTTTTGATTTTTCTAATTCCCTGTGTGAGGAGCTACTTTTTTGTAAATATGTCAGAGAGCCACAGCTGAAGAGTGATTCAAAATGCTGGACAGCTTCCTGTCTGACAATAGGCTAAAGTGGGAGAACTGCATTGGTGTTTGTAGTGATGGTGCTCAGACCATGGCAGGGATGAGAAAAGGACTTCGAGCACTCATCAAGAAGGCCTCACCTAATGCTGAGTGGACACTGTGTTATACAGAGAGAAGCACTTGCATCAAGGCACCTTTCCCCTGAATTAAGTGAGGTGATGACTGACGTTATTGCTGTAGTAAATTTGATCAAAACCAGACCACTAAAAGCAAGAATCTTCGCTGCTATCTGCGAGGAGCTGGGTGCTGAACATCAAGCGGTGCTGTTCCACAGTGCAGCAAGGTGGCTGTCACGAGGAAATGTCTTTTCCCGACTTTTTGAACTCGGAGAGCAGATAAGAGTGTTTTTGGAGCAGGAGCACAAGTGCGGAGTCGCAGAGAAATTTAGCGATGAGAACTTCCTGGGAAAGCTGGCGTATCAAAGTGACATATTTGGAAAGCTAAATGAATTAAATCAACAGCTTCAAGGAAAAGAAAAAGCGCTTCCTGAGGTCACAGACCTGATCAGCCTCTTTGACTCGAAAGCTTGGAATGTGGTGCAGGCGACTTGATGAAGGAAACACTGATTCTATGAGAACCTGCATGAATTTGTGGACGCTACTGACTTGATGCTACTTCAGTGATTCCACACATTAAGCAGCATATTTCATCATTGGGGGGATTCTTTAAAAAGTACTCCCCTGAAAACAGTACCCAGTATGACTGAGTGAGAGATCCTTTCAATGCACCAGCTCCAGCTGGTTTCAGCTCTGCAAAGGAGGACTAATGCATTGACATGACGTCTGACTCCACATTGAGACTGAGCTTTTCATCGCAGACTCTGAGTGAATTCTGGCTGAGTGTAGAGAGGCAGTATCCACTCCTGGGGAAGAGGGCTATGGGCATTCTGCTTCCTTTTGCAACTTCGTACCTATGTGAGACTGGCTTCTCTGCTGTTGCTGCACTGAAGACCAAGTACAGGTCCCAGCTAATCATTGAGCAGGAGTTGGGAGTTGCAGTATCATGCTTCAATCCCCGCTTTGAAAAGCTGTGCCACTGCAAAACGTGCTCATTGTAGCCATTAATTGTGACTTTTTTCGATGGGAGAAAAAAAGAAGGAACAGAAAAATCATCACAAGTCGTTTTGTTACTGATAAACTGATTAACTGTTGTTAATAGAGTGTTCAAATTTGACTTTGATAATTACAATTCAGGTTGTTAACCAAAATTCTAATCATACATGGGTGCACCCAAAACTTTAAGAAATGTGATCACCATGTGATTACCATTGGCCAAATGAATACCGAGTACAAAAAAATATTTGCCTATTTGTATGCGCAACACTGCTTGCTTACTTTTTTTGTACATTGTTTTACTATCATTCATTTTGTCTCGGATTCTCATTTGAACACTCCACTCAGCTCTAGCAGTCGAACGTACTTGTCCATTGAGGTAACTTATATTGTATTTTTATCCTTCATAACGGTTACAGTGGCACTTGCTAAGGGGAAAGGCAACTGCAAAATTCAGTAATTTATCGTACATTTTTATTGAATTGATTTTTTTTGTGTGAAATTCATGTTTTGTTCTTCGAACATAGCTATTTTGTCTGCAACTGATGCGTGGTTCATTTTGTGCACAACTAAAATATATATCCGCAAAGGTTGTATCATGACAACTGGACTGTTCCTGTTTGTTGAACAAAACAGGAACAGTCCAGTTTTCAATGGTACAACCTTTGCAGATTACCCTGACCTGGATGACTGAGAATCTACACAGAGAATAACATGCACAGTGGCGTGAAAAAGTATTGGCCCGCTTCACAAATTCTTAGATTTCTGCCAAGTTTCCCCACTTTCATGTTTAGGATTATCAAACAAATGTAAGTATCAGTCAAATATAACAAGTGAACTTAAAATGCTGTTTTTAAATTATGATTTCATTTATTAAGGGCGGGAAAAAAAAAACTATTCAAAGTTACCTGGCCCTGTGTAAAACAGTAATTACCCTCCTTATTAAATCATGAATTAATTGTGGCTAATCAATTTTTGGATAGTTTCTCCCTGATCACACCCGAGCCTGATTACCTCCAGACCTGCTCAATCAAGAAATCACAAAGAGAATCTGTCCCAACAAATTCAAGTCGGACAAAAGATCTAAAAAAGCTGCAACAAAATGACACGATCCAAAGAAACTCCAGAACAGTCGAGAAGCAAAGTAATTGACATTTACAGTGTCAGTCTGGAAAGGGTTACAAAAGCCATTTCTAAAGCGTTAGGTTTCCAGAGTAGCATCGGGAAAGCCATTATCCTCACATGGAAAACATGGAACAATGGTGAACCTTCCAGGGAGTGGACGGCCTACAAAGATTACAAAAGAACAGCAATGACTCATCCAGGAGGCCACAAAGAAACTCAGGACGACTTCTAAAGAACTGCAGGCCTCCACAGCCTCAGTTAAGGTCAGTGTTCATGACAACAATCAGGAAGAGACGGAGCAAAAAAATGGCATCCATGGCAGAGTTTCAAGGTGAAAACCACTGCTGACCAGAAACGCTCATCTTAGTTTTGTGTTTTTAAAAAAAAAAAAAAAAAAAAAAAATCGGAATGATTCCCAAGCCTTTTGGGAGAAGAATATATGGAGTGACGGGATGAAAGTTGAGCTTTTTTGTTCGGTGTGTTATACTGTATGTGGTGTAAATGTCGCACAGCATTTCAGAAAAAAAACATCATACCAACAGTCAAACGTGGTGGTAGTGTGATGGTCTTGGCCGCTAGCTCCTTCTGGACCTGGACAACGTGGTGTGATTGATGGAACCATGAATTCTGCTCTCTAACAGAAAATCCTGAAGGAGAATGTTCAGCCATCAGTTTGTGACCTCATGCTGAAGCACACTTGAGTTCTGCAGCAGGATAATGACACAAAACTCACTAGCAAGTCATCATCTGAATGGCTTAAAAAATATGGAATGAAGATTTTGGAGTGGCCTAGTCAAAAGTCCAGACTTGAATCCAATTGAAATGCAGTGAGTGACGTGATGTTCATGCTCGAAAACCCTCCATTTTTGTGAAGCAAAGCAAAGCGTTACCTGGTGACTTATCAACTCCATTGGATACAAACATGAACTTCCTTGTAATTACTCAATTTTGGGCAGCTGTGGCCCAATGGTTTAAGATCATCGCCTGCCACTGTGGGGGACCTAGGTTCAAGACCCCGACTGGACCATCCGCCCACATCCCCCAGACTCACGGCTGTGGTGTCCTTGAGCAAGACACCGATACGCCGAAATGCTCCCCGGGCGCTTCAGCTGCCCCCTGCTCCGGTGCGTTCCACTAACGTGTATGTGTTCACTGTGACGGGTAAAATGCAGAGAACAAATTTCATGTGCATGCATGCATGTTCATGACAATAAAAAGGTGATTCTTCTTTTGCTGCATTCAAACACTTCTGCAAGGAAGAGTGGGCCAAAATATCTCCACAGAGATGTGAGAGACTCATTGCCCGTTCTCGAAAAAGCTTGATTTCAGTTGCTGCTGCTGAGGATGGACCAAGCAGTTATTAGGTTCAGAGGGCCATTACTTTTTCACACAGGGCCAGGTAACTTTGAATATTTTTTCCCCCCTTAATGAAATCACCATTTAAAAACAGCATTTTAAGTTCACTTGGGTTATATTTGTCTATTTACATTTGATGAACTTACTACATAAAAGTGGGGAAACTGCAAGTAAAAAAAAAAAAAATAAATAAAAAAAAATTGGGAAGGAGGGCCAATACTTTTTCATGGCACTGTATACATACCTGTTTTTAATTTGAAATAAACCCTATTTTTCTAATTAGGAAGCGTTCCATACCTCCCAAAGAGTTAAGAACCACTGCAATGAACCAAATGCATGCAGCAGTGTGAATACTATAGAGTGAACCGTGCATATTCACGGTTCAAAATTCACAAATTCATATATTCAAGGGTTTTTTTTTGGTGGGGGGGGGGGGGGGGGCAAATTTATCCTCCCCTATTCGCTGAAAAACCCACCTATTTGCTGGTCAGCCAAAAAACAATCACAGTATTCCTTGGCCGCAATCTTGTGGCATCTTGTTGCCATGTTAATAGGAGGGAGTGAGTTTGGGATCTTCATGAGCAATGCTTTCCCACCACCATGGGACAGCTGTACGTCGGCAATAATAAGCCTTTTCGGGGGTCTAGTCAATTACGTGCAGATTATTGCTATTCCCAGCAGGGCTCAGTCCCCATCTCCTACGAATAGCAAGAGTTCACTCGATAACCAAGCAGATCACTTCATATTGACTCACCTCTGCTCCCTGATGGCATATCACTACCTCCAAGGTACTGAGAGTCGGCAGCCTGTTGCAGCAACTTAGACTGCCTTTTTGCCGTGGTTTACTTTTACCTTTTTACTATTCTCATCGTTTTTATGGTCTCGTGCTGTTTGCTCCCTTAGCATTTTCGATTTAGAAATTCGAAGGATAATCTCATCACTATCATTATGTTTTTTTCTTTGTTTACGATCAACAGTATCTTATAGTTTCTCCTGAATACTGTATGTTTTTGTCAGTGCATTAAGCAAGCCATATTAAGCAACGCGAGTTATCACCCTGCTGAGGGCTGCAGGAAGCACCAGCGTGCCTGTGGTCCACACCCAGTCAGCCAGGTTTCAGGTCAAAAACCCCATGAAGAAAGAATAAGAATCCAATAAAACTCAAATGTGATGCAACTCCTGACTCACGTGGATGAAAAAGCTCTGGTTTTAGATGGAGGACTGTCTGTCTCACAGGCAGACAGTTTGTTCATCATGAAAACGGAGGGCTTTTGGGAGAGAGAATCTGCGTCGGCAGGTGCTCTGTGCAATCTTCCGGCGTGGGGTTAGGCTGTAGGTGGGATGCAGCACCAGAGGTGGAGACGCCAATAACCTCTGGGCCAACTCCACCTCTGACTCGAGCTCTTCATCCAGTAGCTGACTCAAGACATCACTGAAAGGCATTGACTTCTTCTCTGGACCTGCAGTCAGACATGCAAACAACAAAGGCATGAAAAAGGTGACCCAAAAAAATGTGAAATAAAGTGTGTGTGTGGGTGTGTCTGTGGGTGGGCGGGGTTTCTGGCTCTCTCTTTCTCCTCTGGATGTGTCCAAACCATCGAAGTCTCTCTAACTTTGTCTCCCAAAAACATCTTACCTTGGCTGTCCCTTTGATGAGCTCATTTCTAATGTTATCCAACATGGTCACTCCGAGAGCTCACGGTTTGAACCACAGGCACATCAATTAAATTTTTTTTTTTTTTTAAAAACGTGAATGTGCAAATTCTGATGTTGCTGTGTGTGTGTGTGTGTGTTTATGCGCAGTCAAAACCACAACAACAAACATCTGCAATTTACTGCACGGTGTTTTCTCAAGTTATAAGTGAGCTGAAATGTCCACGTTTGGGCAGACAGTGCCAGACAAATACTACAATACATGAAAGCTGTTGTTTTTCTTGGTCTAAATGTAAACAAGCGTAGCGCTCCGTTGCCTTCATGGTAACGACGACCTTCACAACATGGTGGCCACGTAACCACGACGACCAGCCGGGCTGGCTTATCTAGTGTTAATACCTATGCTCGGGAAGCCCAATAGAAGACGACGTGTGAGGTCATGTGACTTTCGTGTCGTTTGATTGGTGAACTAGACTTGAACGTCACTGGCGCTTAAATTGGATTGGCGCAAACAGCGCCCAATGCGGAAGTCGAAGTCATAGCCTCGCGCACAAAATAGTTGATGAGCAATAATTGATCAATAAAAGTAACGAGACATTTAGACAGGCGGAACCTCAGGCCAATGCGCTTGCATATTAGTCCGCCGCGGAGTAATATTCACAATTACATCTGTGTGTGGGTGGTGGATGTGTGGAATGGATCTAGCTGCCAGTGTTCAAGGAGTCCAAAACAGTCTATGACAACAGCAACCGCCCAGGAAAAACTCATCGGATCTATACGATTCACGTAAATGGCGAAAGGTGAATGGTTTGCATGTATGCGAAGTGACAAGTACATGGGGAAAAGATATTTCAGACGTCAGATTTGTATGCCTAAAATATTTACCGATATCCATCCATCCATTTTCTGTAGCGCTTATCCTCACTAGCGTCGCGGGCTGCTGGAGCCTATCCTAGCTACCTTCGGGGGGAGGCGGGGTACACCCCGAACTGGTAGCCAGCCAATCGCAGTACTTAATAATAGTGTATTCATTATACATCGTTATTAAACAATGCCCCAATCATGATTTGAGTCAGTTTGTGTAACACCGACCAATATTATGTTCCATATTTTTAAACAGCGAACGACTCACTGCAGAGCTCGAGCCGTTTGCGGACTCCTGGCGTCCTGGCTGCCGCATTCCTTCTCTTGGTGCTTAGACATTTTGAAGCGGACAGTTTGGTGGCTGAGTGGAGTGACTCGGCCTCCAGGCAAACCTTTCCTGTACTCATGGTGTCGCCGGCGTATCGGAGATTCGCTGAAGCTGCCCGTTGTATGACAGCGGTGCCAGGTGTAGACAAAGCTCGTCGGTTCACTCTTCGAGATGCGGGAGCGGCCGCAGCCGGTGAGCTGGGAAATGAATTGGGGTGGCAGGGTTTGGGACAGCTAGGAGGGGTGGAAGGTGGCAATACAGCGGAGTCCATCATCTTGAAAGTCTTGGTGTCCCAGGACAACTTCACATAGAGCACATCTTTATCATTGGAGTCTGGGAAGGGAGCTGGTCCATCAAGATACTTCACCTATGAGTGAAAGGAGAGACACTTTAAATTTGTATATATACCTCATGACATCAGTAGGATATGGCAACTTCCAATTTCCATAAACTAAAGCCACTGAGTATGTGGCAGGTGGATGATGCTTGCCAAGGCTCTGGATGTTGTGGGGCAGTCTTCGTTGACATGCCTCCGCATGATACAAAATAATACGTAGAATTTGTGTACTGTGAATGAATGACATGACAATGTCGCAAGTGTTCTCGTGCGGTGGAAACCGCTACAGATAACAAAATAATCACTCGGTTTATGTCTCGAAAACACGCTTAAAAGTGTACTCTGTAGTTTTCAAACTGCTTGAAAGATTTGAATGTAGCCTCACTCATTCCCCAACCCCGTTTTCCAAGCCTAGCAATATGCGACCGTCCGCGTATAGGAGACAAACGTTATGTTTACTAGTCCTGCCAAAGTTTAAGCGTTAACTCATGACTAATCCCAAAAAAATTAGCGCAGGAAACGTATTAGTTCAGATCAATCACAATGTATTTTGAGCACACACGCTCCTTTACCTTAACCACGGATGGATCTTAAACGAGGCGCAGGTTGCTATAAGGTCAGTGATCGGGTCAATGCTTACGCCTGAGCAAAGATGAGTGAGGAGAGTCCGACTACGTGTGCTCGGCAGAAAATTCTGCTTCAAAAGTCACCCCGATGGGACTTCAGCACTGCACTACATGCAAATTACCTTTGTTTTTTTCTGAACTCTCTTTTCATTAGGGTTGGGCATCGTTTGAATTTGAGCGATTCTTGCTCCCGTTCCTTATTTAGATTCTGGTTCCAAACGATTCAGAGTCTTTTCAGGGGCTGGGTCAAAAAAAAGTTTGCATGGTTGAAATAAGGGGTGCCCAAATTATGAACATCCATTTTCTTAGCAGCCCGCAGCATAGAGGGGTTCTTTATAACCAGTATCAATATCAAACCTATGAACTAAAAGCCAATGTGTATGGAAATAACTCAATTGACTCTATATTCATTAATTATTGTTTCAGCTAAAAGTTAAAATAGCATTGTTAAAATAGTTATTTGGGACTGTTTCATCATGTCAAATGGTTTATATGTGCAAGTTTTAACTTGACTTCCTGTTTTAAGCGTGTAGCCTTTTATTTTGAAGGGTGCACACCGGAACTCAGCATTTTGCCATAAATGTAACTTACATATTACTTATGGTACTTTTCGTGCCATAAATGTAACTTATATATTTACATTTCCTATAGCCACTACTGCTACTGATATGATGGAAATGTCCCCATTATGGGATTAATCAAGTTTATCATCTTATATTACAAATATTTATTAATATACTATACTATATAGAATAGAATAATATACTTTTATAATTATTATTTACTTAATACGTCTCCAGTGACGTGTACTGTATCACCCAAACACATGGTAAAAAGCGTTTGAAGTGTTGAAGTTTATTCATGGAGGTGATAATTAGTGACTTTTAATGCACTGGCAATGGACGCAAAGAGAACTTTCACCTCCACGGCTTGGCAGCCGGGAGGAGGGGGGGGGCCCTAATAAAATAGCGTAAGCCCCAAGCAGCTTTTTGTTCTCTCCCTCTAAAAAAAATAAATAAGCTAGTGTTTATTTCATTAGTTTTTTTCTTTTTTTATTTCCCACACAGCACCATCCTGACTGGTGTTTCAGCCGGAACTAGTCAGCGCCCAGTGATTTCCGTAACAATATATGGACAATTGGAAGCTCTGTGTTTTTGAGATTATAGGGCGAAAGCTGCAGCTCGCGACAATTGTGGACTGAATGGGTGGCAACAATGCAGAAATGAAAGGCCAGTATTTCGAGGCTAATAGCCCGCGAGCAACACACTGGAGGAAACCAAAAACAAAAAAAAGAACTAGTAGTTCATTTTTGGTCCGGTGAACTGAACTACTTCATTTTTGGAACTATGAATTGAACTACTTCGCCTAGAAATTGAACTTTCCCGACACTGATCCTGTATTATTTCACATCGCAATATTATATATCGCAGGTTTAAAAAATTCATTTGTTTCCCAATAACGTGCAGTCCTAATTTGCATTATGAAAATGACTGTAGGATATACCTGTACATGACTAGTATAATGAAGAGGGATCATACACACACACACACACACACACACGCGCGTATCGCATCCCATGATAGCATGTGCCACGCTATGTTACATGCTGCTGCAAGCTAATGAGCTAACGAACAAACTCCACAACTTCTAAGGAGTGTGGACAGAGTCATATTTGCAGGGCCCTCGCAACTGAGACTGCTGCCCAAGTGACACCTGGCTAAGCAGAAGAAAACTGATGCACAAATGAATGAGGAAAAAAAAAAACTATTTACCTGCACGGGTCTGAGGATGGACTCGGCATTGACCTCTTCATTGCAGCCTCGTCCCTGATAGTAAAAGACTTCCTGTGGATGCGGCTCTCTACCCAGTAGTGGCAGTTTGCTCACAGGCACTTCAGATGCACGGACAAACCACTGGACCATGGCCTTCTTCTGCCTCCCACTCTCTGAGACATAAGATAGGAAGACAAAATGCCAATGTTGTTTTCAGCTCTCTATCAAAACAAAAGTGGGTGCCCTTACGTGAGTTTTTAATTCATTCTGTGATCATGCATGGAACGCAAAACATATCTCAAATCGTCATTCCCAATCAAATGATTATTGCCATGAATAAGTCATTAAAAAATATATGCATTTATTTATTTTGTTTATTTCGCTATAAAGTGTTATGTCGTGACCCAAATCTAAAAAACGCGGTAGCTGATGTCCTGGGTGCGCTACGCTAACGCACATGACCACGGTTTGATGACGTGAAGTTGAACTTGCTAAAATGTAGTTTTCTTCATGGCAGGTGTCCTTGGACAAAACTGAAATACATGTATATAATTGAATTTTATGAATATGGGTGCGAGTATAATTGAATCCTATGGTCTCAGTTTCCTGTTTTGTTTTTGGTTTTTTTAACAATAAAAGCCACATTTCATTACGTTGTGTCATACTGTATTTCTCATTTGCTGAAAGCCAAAACTGCGAACGTATGCATTTTTTTCCCTCACAACTAAAACAATGAAACAAAACATGACCTGTAAAGTTCATTTATGTACAGTTTTCATTAGCCAGATATTGACATGATCATCTTTTATCATTTCTCTAAATGATCGTGTGTGATACATAATTCCAGCCATAACCAATAACCATAATTTCGATACACTGTTATACTTTTAGGGGCGTCTGTGGCTCAGTTGGTAAGTCCAGTGACCGAAGGGTCGTCGGTTCGAATACTGTCTGTATGTCGAAGTGTCCTTGGGCAAGGCTCTCAACCCCAATTTGCTCCCAGTGGGCCTGGCAGCGCCTGGCAGGGCAGCAGCCGCCGATTGGTGTATTAGTGTGTGTGTGACTGTGAGGCTTTTTAAAGCGCTTTGGGAAATGTGATGGTGTATATAAAGCAATATATAAGTGCAGTCCATTTACCATTATTAGGCGTATGCAGTGGAGGAAATAATTGTTTGTAAGTTCACCCTCTGACAAAGATGTCTACAATTACATACAGAATTTTTTTTTCCATTGAGCAAGTGCTCCCATAGACTCATCCTCTCATTTTAAGACGGTACTCCTAATCTAAACTCGATAGCTGTATGAAAGATACTTTTCTCACTGTGTTACTGGGCCAGAGTAGCCATCGAACACGAGGCAGAAGTTTTAATCGAGTTGTTTTTTTGTAAGCCATTGTAACATTATATACATTTTTAACAACCAAAGTCCATAATTATACAAAAAAGAAAGGATATTGAATGCTGAGGTTTAATTCTATCCATCCATCCATCTTCTGACCCGCTTCTCCTCACTAGGGTCGCGGGCGTGCTGGAGCCCATCCCAGCTATCATCGGGCAGGAGGCGGGGTACAACCCTGAACTGGTCGCCAGCCAATCGCAGGGCACATACAAACAAACAACCGTTCGCACTCACATGCACACCTACGGGCAATTTAGAGTCTCCAATTCATGCATGTTTTTTTGAGATGTGGGGGGGGGGGGGGAAACCGGAGTGCCCGGAGACAGCCCACGCGGGCACGGGGAGACCATGCAAACTCCACACAGGCGGGGCCGGGGATTGAACCACGGGCCTCAGAACTGTGAGGCTGACGCTCTAACCAGTCGTCCACCGTGCCGCCGGTTTAATTCTAACAGCCTGTAAATATAAAAAAAGTGTACTTTACGAAAAACTTTGATACGTGTTGAAAACCAATTATTTGAGTTCAAACGTAGATGTACTATCATACTTAAAAGTTAAATACAACTGAATTATGCTTCATAAAATGTACTCTTAAAAATGTACTGTAATGGCTTTGAAAAAAATAAAAGTATTGCAAGTTGTAAATGCTGTAGATTATTATTATTTTTTAAATACATATCACAAGAGAGCCATTGTACCACTTGTGATGCTCATACCACGTTTTGAGAATCATGACCTGCTACCTATCGCTCTGTAATGTGTTAAACACACATTTTTAAAAAGTGCGATCCAGGCACTGAACAGCTGGACTGTATTATGGCTCATCATTAGGCTGTATACCACTGTACGTAATTGTATAATCCCCACTTTGCGTTGATTGTATAAATATTACTGGGGCCTATTTATTGCTAACCAATATTTTAATGTTGGGTTATTTTGTTTGGGTTCAAATGTTCTCTCAATCCAATATATATTGTTGTCCGACGTAATACAAAGACTGCTATCGACCCAACGCCGCTGAGGTGAGGTGAAACCTTTGAATATTTCTGTTTGTCATCAATTAACCACAAATGGTGACAATTTTCCTTTGGGGGTGGGGGGGATTTTATCAACAAATATTTCCACAAGTACTCTATCATTTATTCGTGTGGGAAGCAGCCATGTAACCATTTGTAATGTTTGCTGCCATGACTGCGCATGGTATGGAATTCCCTTTTACTATGGTTCAAATTGTTTCGATTCCCATCATCGGTGACTCACCGTCCCCAATCAGCTTGTTAACTTGAGCCACATAAGGGTTGTCCTCTTCTTCACCCTCAATAAGAATGCATTGACCAGCGTTAATGATGTTGGGCCTGGGTAGACCCTCCACACTGATGACCAAAGAGCTGAAACAGAAAGAGACAGTATATTGTGAGCTTCAAAAATATTTCAAAAACATTTGAGAGTTGCAGATATTTATACACATGAACTACTGATTAAATCAAACAGTCTAAGGGAAACGGTTTACCAACTACTGTTTTATATTCAGGTATTTCATCTGGCTCGAATACACAGGAGGATTTGTTATGAAAACACAAAATGTTTCGGTGAACAACAATATTGGAACAGGCTGAAGCTAAATTACGTTACTAGACTTGACTGCAAATATCATGCTTGCGCAATGGAGCACATTTTGTAGGACAGCGTATTGTCCCAAAAACTACCACAATAACTGATATTGTTGATGGGCTTTTTTTTTTTTGGGCCACGGATATGATCATATTATAGAGCATAATCATTCAAGTGCATCCGTTTTAAGAACAGTTGACTTTCAATTCGAAAATAACAATAACTAAATAAAACATGTCAGTAAGTCAGACTCAGGCTCTCGTCACAAAAATTGCACTTAAATATTACATATTTGGCGCATAGGTATCGAGTCATTAGCCACTAAAGAGGTACAAATAAAAGGTCTTAAAGCCTGCCAACTTTGAATGAATAATAATTTAAAAAAATTTAAAAAACACCACTACTCAAAAGCATTTGGGCTTTGCCACTGTCTTTAAAACAGATGCCATAAATTTCAATATCATTGTTATTGTTTTTTTTGTTCTATTTATTTAGTTTGAATGTTGCCACTTTATGTACTGTAACATAACTGCAACGTTTCTGCTGCCTGCATAATTTGTGCTGCCTCTTGGCTTTTGAAAAAGGAAATTGTATCTCTCATTAAGCGTTTACCGGCTTAAATTAAGGATAAGTGAAATGTAAAATATTAAATTAAGGATAAGTGAAATGTAAAATAAGGCCAGCCCTCGAGCTGGACTGTGACGTCACACTTTGACCTGAAAATGAGTCTGCTCAAGTCAATTCCTGCCTGAATATTGATGTGTGCCTCCGCGATTATGGTTTATAGACATAACTTTTCTCTGTGTGTGTTATGCGGGGAACACACACACACACACACACACACACACACACACACACACAGATAGACAGACAAGCGTCCCTGCAAATGTGTGTCCCTCTCAGACACGGGATGCAGATCAAACGAGATCCCTCATACATGATGAAAATATTCTGGAATACTAATCACCCACCAAAACTTCATGCCACTTGCAAAGCAGGTTCTATTTTAACATTTGTGTATGAAGGCGGCACGGCGGGCGACTGGTCAGCACATCTGCCTCGTAGTTCTGAGGGCCGGGGTTCAAGTCCCGGGGTGGTTTTCCATGTAAGCCTATCTCCCGCATCCTCCTCTCCAACACCAACGGCCCTCATGTCTTCCCTCACGACACCCATCAACATTCTCTTTGGGTCTTCCTCTCGCTCTCTTGCCTGGCAGCTCCATCCTCATCATCCTTCGAGCAATATACCGGCTCTCTCTCCTCTGCTAGGATCAGTTTCTTCACTTCCTGACCACACTCCCCATTGCTCTGGACGGTTGACCCCAAGTATTTCAAGTCCTCCACCCTTGCTCTCTCTTCCTCCACCACCCCTCTCATTCATGCACATATATTCTGTTTTACTGCGGCTCATCTTCATTCCTCTGCTTTCCAGTGCATGCCGCCATCTTTCTAACTCTTCCTCCAGCTGCTCCCTGCAGATCGCAATGCCAGCAACTAAGCTTCGCCCCACTGCCGCCTTTTCAGTGACGACATAATTGCGTTGTGACGTCAGTGCATCCGTCGAGCATAGCGAACAATCTGTGATTCACAGATGCTTGCTTTGCAATGTATTTTATGAGGCCCAAAATGCTCATTTTGACGCATTCCAAGACCGCTTAATTGGAGCCTTGAACTACCAAACCTCAACTTTAAATGTACTTTAACTTAATAGAAAAAATAAATAAATAAATAAATTCTTCATGAGTAAACTATATTGAAATAAAAGCAATTAATAAAATAAATACTTGCCGTTCCTGTAATCATTGCATTTAAGAAAAGTCCCCTCATTAATCTGCCAATTGGCACACTGAAATCCTTTTGGTAATCCTGCTTGACCTCAAACAACCAAACGTTTAGTGAGAAAAAGCGTGTCTTTTTATACGTAAAGTGCATATAATCCCCTGGTTTCAACTGGATACTGAACGGCAGACAGAACAGTGCAACTTGCTAGCCACAATTATCAATGTCGGTATGTTTAACGTTGAATGGCAACTATATAAATGAATACAACATTGGCAAAAGGCAAGTCCTCACCCGTATTCAAAGTTTTTCAGCTTCCTGTCGAATCTCAAAGGTTCTCCTTGCCACTTGTACACTCGTCGCACTCGGAGTCTCGTTTTCATTCTGGGCTTCGAAATAAAACCAGTGGTAATGATTCGCCCTTGTGAGGCTGAGAAACCCTTGAAAAGGTTGACTCGAACAAGTCGTTTCGAGCCAATTTATCAACGATGGAGGATGCGCGCCGTACACATCACGTAGGCCGTTTTCCCGCGAGAAGTGCGTCACATCCGCGACAGGGAAAAAAAACAAAAAAAGCAGGCCCTCGTCCACACTAGCTAGTAGCTAGGCCAGCACATAGCATCCTGGCTAACCGTCATGCCTGTAATAGCGGCCATGTTGGAAAGGTCGACGTGGACGCTGAAATTAAGTCTAACTGGCTTGTTGCGGAATCGATTTTCATGATAGTTACTATTTTGTCAACGCCGGAGTGTTTGCTATCAATAAACAACCATTTTAATTTTAAAAAAAATGCACTAAAGAATGTATGCAAATATGAAAGTGACTTTTCATGTGAAAGTGACTTTGAAAAACGGAAATTAAGTGAAATTTAAGATTTAGTTTTGCGATTATCATGGTCCCTTTGCGCCTGTTTGACGAGTGAACAAGGTTGGCACTAATTATTGGCATGTAAATATATAAATATATTTGTCGTGTTTCGTGATGTTTATAATATGCTGCAAAATTTTGCAGTTGAACGGGTTTCAGCCACTGGAGGGCGCTAGCGCACTTTTGTAAACGCCATGCTCGGCAACGTAGTTTGCGAGCCTCAATGTTCATATAAGGTAAAATACTTCCAATATGTGGATTTCATTTCATGATTCTTGTAAAAGGCAATGTGAAAAGGTGTTAATAAATACATAGTACGAGCACAAGGTAAAGATTATGGCTAAAGGGTAAAATTCTATGGTAATAGTAATTCATATAAGGTAAAACCTACTGTTATAAATTACTGATTGTATTTGTTTGTTTATTCCTGTAGCTCTTACAGTGGGTTCACACACACACACACACACACACACACACACACACACACACACACACACACACACACACACACACACACACACACACACACACACACACACACACACACACACACACACACACACACACACACACACACACACAGGGCGGCACGGTAGCCGACTGGTTAGGGCGTCAGCCTCACAGTTCTGAGGACCCGGGTTCAATCCTCGGCCCCGCCTGTGTGGAGTTTGCATGTTCTCCCCGTGCCTGTGTGGGTTTTCTCCGGGCACTCCGGTTTCCTCCCACATCCCCAAAACATGAATGGTAGGTTAATTGACAACTTTAAATTGCCCGTAGGTGTGCATGTGAGTGCGGATGTTTGTTTGTATGTGCCCTGCGATTGGCTGGCAACCAGTTCAGGTTGTATCCCGCCTCCTCCCCGATGACAGCTGGGATTGGCTCCAGCACGCCCACGACCATAGTGAGGAGAAGCGGCTCAGAAAATGGATGGATGGATGAATATTTGACATCAATGAATGTTTCGAAAGGATAAACTGACATAGGATGATCAGGGTTGGGTCGACCGCGGAGCGGAGCAGGCAATCCTTTTCTGCTCCTGAATATTAAGTTGCTTTATCCCGCTGTATAGTACTCGGAGCATATCTCTAGAGTTGGGTCCAATGAAACGGCACAAGGTGTGGAACTCCACTAAGGAAATGTTAGCCATCTGCTCCACGGTGACATGAGTACAGCCCCTTCCCAAGCTGAGGAAACACTGCCTACTCGTTTGTGGGCAGCCACAGCTGATATTGATGCCATGAGCGGCATGGTGGAGAGGGGGAAGTTGGTGGAGAGGGGGAAGTTGGTTCCCTCAGGACCCGTGTTCCAAATGCGACCAAGACTTTGATTTTCTTCATTAGTTGAATTATCTTAACGGGAAGACGGTAGGACCGACGATAAATCTGGACATCTTGGCCCAAAAAGTTGGCGAACTCGTCTCCTCTTTATCGGTCATTTTCAACAAAGTCGCCGTACTGTCCATTTATCACTTTTCCGGTCGGTTAGGGTCACGGGCATGCTGGAGCCTATCCCACCTGACTCTGGGTGAGAGGCAGGGCACACCCTGAATTGGTCACCAGTCAATCACAGGGCAAACAACCAGTTGCACTCACATTCACACCTATGGGCAATTCAGACTCTTCAGTCAACCAACCATGCATCTTTTTGGAATGTGTGATGAAACCGGACTACCTGAAGAAATCACACGCAGGCATAGGGAGAACATGCAAACTCCACACAGGGGAGGCCGGATTTGTACCCAGGTCCTCAGAACTGTGGGGCAGATGTGCTGTCGCCGTACTGGCCATGTGCTTTCTCAGAAGGGTGGAAGTTAGGGTGAGAGGGTTCCTGGCTCCTTTGCGAGGACACCGCAAGCATCCCTGTGTTTGACTAGTAGCTGAGGAGACTCTGACTGACCTTTCAGTTGGTGCAGTGATTTTAACCCACTGGGGTTTGTGCCACCAGTCACTTACCCTATAGGTGTCCAGCTGGACTGTCCTGTGTGGACTGCATCGTCTGGAATGCTCCCAGGAACCCTGGCTCTTTCCAGGTTCTCTTGTGTTATTTGCGGAGCACCCAATCGCCAGGCTCAATTTCCTGGGGGGTGATCTCGTCTGGTTCCTAGAGCAGGCTCTCCTGTACAGATTTAGAGAAGCACTGCACAGCAGAGTTGAAGCTGGTCATATATTCTGATGTAGTGAGCCAGTGAGAGAGTCACCAAGTGGGACTATTTAGGGGCATGGAATTTTACGTCCCGTTAATACCTCATGGGGGCTCTGACCGTGAGCTGAATATGGGGCTGATCGAATGCCGAAAAGCACTATAGGTTTGGGGCTGACTACAGACAAGTTCATTGGGCCATTGAGCCATTTTAATTTTGTTTGATGCATTACCTTTGCCCATTGTTCTTTGATGGTGTGATTTTCCCTTTCCACCAGTCCTTGGGACTGGGGGTGGTAAACGGCTCCATAACTATTTTGGATGCCAAAGAACTGTTCCACCATTTGGAGACACACTTGTGAAATGTGTGCCGTTGTCCGATCTGATCACGCGGGGCAAGCCGTATCGTGGATCAGCTCACGTGTTAGCCAATCAATAACCACTTTGGCTGTCTCTGCCCTGGTGGATTTGGCTTCAACCCACCTTGTGAATGTGTCCACCACAACTAATAAATAGAATAATAGTAGCCATTAGCTTTGTTTTCTGCTCTCATATCTAAATACATTATTAACTCACTCCAGGGGTAGCTATTGTTTTGGCAAATCTTTTTCTGACAAAATAAATGAGGAAGCAATCTTGTCTTTGTGGGTTTTTATTACAAAAAGAAAAGTATTTGCAAAGAGAGGAAAAGGTACAAGTCTTACAAGTTTTCACCCCTTACTGAAGCCCAGACAAAAATCCCCTTTGTTATATCGAAGTGAGAGAGACAGAGAAAGAAAACAAAAACAACTATCTTTGTCCAGCTGCACTCAACTTATCTTTACCGAATAGCAGCTAGTTGTCACAACATAGCTATGGACAATGAGTACGCAGAGTATGACCGGGAGAGAGCTAGTAGTCACAACATAACAATAAGGCCTGTGAAGGTTATCTAAAACTAACAGAAGTAATATTTGGTATATATAAAACATACATTTTCCAACACACTAGGCACTGGGAAGCCTCCAATGCCGGTTTTCATTGTGGCTTTGGCATTAAATTTCATGCAAACGCATGTATTTACAAAATATTTACAAATGTCAGTCAGATAGGGGTGCCACCAATGCATCCGAATCATGTCTTGGAGCCTCTCAGCAGAGTGATGACCTCTGTAATGGGCCTTCTGGCAGAGTATTTGTAATAGGCCAATAGGGGCCACCACTTTCCTTCATGTGACCTCCACAGGGCATCAAGTGTTGATTTGGTGGCTCCTCTCTCCCTCTCACCTCTCTCTCACCATTCCTGTTTTTCCCCTCGAGAGGCACATCCCTGGGCTTCAATTATTGCTTTGATGCCTCTCTGTGTTTGTGGATCTGCCATCTGATTGGTTATATACATGTAGCCCGGTAGTAAATCGAGGTACTAAAATCTCACGTAACTTAAAAAGGGTCAACATAAACTCCTTTATCACCCTTATACACGTTACTTAATACAAGAGCATTTATTGTGACGTCAAATGTGTTCTCATGTTTGGTGTTAAACTGAGGGTTGATACTGAAGGGGATGTTTGTTTGACTAATTACAGTATATATTATTGTAAAGATGAGATTGTTCTCTTCCTGTGCTAAGCCATTCTTATTGGTGTGTATGGTTAGGCGTAGTATGGACTGGACAAGCGAGAAAAAAAAAAAAAAAAAGAGCTGTTTCATCCCACGAGAAGAGAAGGGGATGAGATAGCGGCGACAGGAGGGGTTGGTTAAGAAGAGACGAGCAGGACGCAGGTTCGGAAAGGTTTTTGAAACGAAACACTGAGGGAAGGCCGGAGTCAGCAAACCCCTTTACGGTTTGCTCATAGAACTGCGTCAAATACTGCTGAGTTGCCCCTTGAAGCCGTTGGGGTGTGGAAATCCAGAAGACCATTTGAGGGACTTTTGCATGGCAAAAGACGTTAACGAACCCACCGTCTGTCTCACAGTTCTGAGGTCCAGGGTTCAATCCCCGACCCCGCCTGTGTGGAGTTTGCATGTGCTCCCCGTGCCTGCGTGGGTTTTCTCCGGGCACTCTGTTTTCCACCCATATCCCAAAAAACATGCATGAATTGGAGACTCTAAATTGCCCGTAAGTGTGACTGTGAGTGCGAATGGTTGTTTGTTTGTATGTGCCCTGTGATTGGCTGGCAACCGGTTCAGGGTGTACCCCGCCTCCTGCCCGATGACAGCTGGGATAGGCTCCAGCACGCCCGCGACTCTAGTGAGGAGAAGCGGCTCAGAAAATGGATGGATGGATTATTACAATTCTTCGCAAGCTTTTCGCTTTCAGCTTTCTGACAGATTTCAATTTGACCTAAGAACACATGATAGCTACCACCTGCAAATAAATGCTGGATAGTAAATTAAATTAGGTGAAGTATATATTTGGATGCGTGTGCCTCCTATCCCTTTTTGAGATTGTCTTTGCAGGCACTCCATTGAACCGGATCCATTCGGGTCTACCAAAGCCAGATCTGCCAGTGGTTCAAATCGTTCAGGTATTGCACATTATCGATTAATCAATTTCAGGAAACAAGTCCAATCAGTACTTCCAAGGCTGGCCGACGGACCCCTGCATGTCATCAAACCCGGCGACTTCGTGTTGATTAAGAACTTCCGGCGGAAAACGTGGCGACATCAGTGGTGGCTGGGGCCTTTCCAAGTCCACCTTGTGACCCACACTGCAGTGAAAGTTGCTGAAAGAGCTACGAGGGTTCACGTGTCACACTGCAAGAAGGTCCCAGCGCCTCATATGGTCCCGACACCTCCACTTCCCTCACCTTCTACAACGGATGACCGTAAAGGTCGGCCTAATGAGGCGAAGTAACCACCTCTAAGAAAGAGGATTCACTGTTAGCATACACTTTTGCCTACAATCAGTGCTAGTAACTGATTGCACGTTGATAGGTCATTGAGGAGCCGAAGATAGGTCATAAAAGTCGAGCAATAACCAATCATGTCTGAACTGACTTACACACACGTGTGCACTTGCGTAACTCGGCAGAAGAACGGAAGAAAGACGATGACTAAAACCCTTCCTCGGTGGTTCAGCGTTGATTCACAGAATCAGGATAAAAATGTGTGTTAAAATGTGTATTGATTCTCCCACTTTGACAGTTGACACAATTTTGTGTCTTACGAGACGTGACAACTATGACGAGCTTCTTTGGTTACGTACGATTGCCACTACTTCTGCTAATTTCACCTCCTACAGCATGAATGTTTGGTTCCTGTATGCCCTTCATGTGGCATACTCTCAAAATCATTCTAACTGCTATGATTGTTCTTTCATGCTGCTCTTGAGACAAACCTGTTGCACATTCCTGACAATGCTGGCGATACAGACATCATAGCCAGTAGCTAACCTCACTACACTCCACGATGAACAATCGAACAATCTCCCATGCGCCCTCCTCATGAGAAAAAGAAACCAGCATCTTCATTCCTTTTGTGTCTATTTTTTATAATGTTGGGCAAGATAAATTCAACAATGATGCAGTCAACATGGGACTGCACTTCAACCTAGAACACCTCGACGGCGCGGGGACCTACAGCTCAGCGTCTCACCTGCCATCTGCCAGTGGATTTATAGCTTCCTGACGGGCAGGACACAGCAGGTAAGGCTGGGAGAGACCACCTCATCCACACTCAGAATCAGCACTGGGGCGCCCCAAGGTTGTGTCCTCTCTCCGCTGCTCTTCTCTCTCTACACGAACGACTGCACCATTTGCTCAATGGTCATTGGAACAGTTTATCACTCTATTATACGACTCTAAATCAGTCTGGCATATGCATTCCAATTGCTGACTGATTACAAGCGACGATCCCCCCCCAGCTGAGAACAATAGCACACTAGCCAACGACTTGAATACCTTCTACTGCAGATTTGAAAAGGACACTTTCACACCCCACACCCACCCAGCCGCACCACCGACCACTATCACACCACCGACATCTGCGTTGATCCGCGAACAGGATGTGAGACAGATCTTCAAACAAAAAGAGATTAACAAAGCGGCAGGCCCAGACCATGTGTCCACATCATGCCTCAAACTCTGCGCGGACCAGCTCGCGCCAGTCTTCACTCAGATCTTCAATAGATCTTTGGAACTGTGCGAAGTACCATCCTGTTTCAAACGCTCCACCATCATCCCAGTCCCAAAGAAACCTGCAATCTCGGGTCTAAATGACTACAGGCCTGTCGCTTTGAAATCTGTGGTCATGAAGTCCTTTGAACGTCTCGTGCTGGACCACCTCACGAGCGTCACAGGTCCCCTGCTGGACCCCCTGCAGTTTGCCTACCGAGCAAACAGGTCTGCGGATGATGCAGTCAACACGGGATTGCACTTCATCCTTGAACACCTTGACAGTGCAGGGACCTACGCGAGGATCCTGTTCGTGGACTTCAGCTCAGCGTTCAACACCATCATCCCTGAACTCCTTTCATCCAAGCTTCTCCAGCTCAGCATCTCACCAGCCATCTGCCAGTGGATTTACAGCTTCCTGACGGGCAGGACACAGCAGGTGAGGCTTGGAGAGACCACCTCATCCACACGCATCAGCACTGGGGCGCCCCAAGGTTGTGTCCTCTCTCCGCTGCTCTTCTCTCTCTACACGAACGACTGCACCTCAGCGCACCCGACTGTCAAACTCCTGAAGTTAGCAGATGACACCACTGTCATCGGCCTCATCAAGGACGGTGACGAGTCTGCATATCGACATGAAGTGGAGCGGCTGGAGCTGTGGTGCGGCCGACACAACCTAGAGCTGAACACGCTCAAGACTGTAGAGATGATCGTGGACTTCAGGAGGCATCCTTCGCCACAGCTGCCCCTCACGTTGTCCAGCAGCCTTGTGTCAACCGTTGGGACCTTCCAGTTCCTGGGAATTACAGTCTATCAGGACCTGAAGTGGGCAACCAACATTAACTCCGTCCTCAAAAAGGCCCCGCAGAGGATGTACTTCCTGTGGCTTCTGAGAAAGCATGGCCTGCCGCGGGAGCTGCTGAGGCAGTTCTACACAGTGGTCATCGAATCAGACCTGTGCTTTTCCATCACAGTCTGGTTTGGTGCTGTTACAAAAAAGGAAAAACTCCGACTGCAACGGACAATCAAAACTGCTGCAAGCATTGTCGGTACCCCCCTATCCACCCTTGAGGACTTGCACGCTGCCAGAACTAAGACAAGAGCGTGCAAAATCCTCTCGGACCCTCCGCATCCCGGTCACCAGCTCTTCCAGCTCCTTCCCTCAGGTAGGCGCTACCGATCAATGCAAACTAGAACTAGTAGACATTCCGACAGCTTCTTCCCTCTTGCGATCAACTTCTTAAACAGCTAACCTACAATTCTATTACAACATGCTGGCAATTATTTTGACTTGAGTTCATTGTCACATTTCTGTGGGGCCAATTATATATTACTTGTGCACTCACTGTAGTCGTCTCGCCATGCTGCACTATTTGCATATCTGTTGTTACCAATACTGGCCACTCATGCCAGAGTAGCATCTGCTCCATTTGCACACTGACTGAGGAGTATCTGCAACATTTGCACAATCAACAGTGTCCCACATTATCGCGCAACCCGTCACTTTAAACCGCATCCACTCCTTGAAGTCAATGCACAATGGTCATTGCACCGGCCTATTGCAATATTAGTCATTCGAACTGCTCTGAGTGCTAGAGGACAATTGTCCAAAAAAAAAAAAATAAAAAATATACCGGCATTACCAGATAAGTATTCACCCTTTATTGCTCAGTGACTGTTTTTTGTCAGTGTCTTTCTGTCTCCAAAGTGTTCTCTGTCAATTGACCGTCTGTTGTCGTACTAGAGCGGCTCCAACTACCGGAGACAAATTTTTGGATATATTTGGCAAATAAAGATGATTCTAATTCTGATTTCAGGTAACCTTTCATTGCTCAGTGACTCTCCTTACTGTGTTTATGTCTTTATGTCTCAAAAGTATTTTCTGTCAAATCGCTGTCTGTTGTTGTACGAGAGCGATTCCAACTATCAGATGCAAATTCCTTGTGTGTTTTTGGCATACTTGGCAAATAAATATGATTCTGATTCTAGTTCTAATCAGGGACTGATTGCTCATGAAGTGTATCTTCTATACTATTCAAGGCAGCAGAATTATATCACACCTGCTGAGGAGTGCAATTTACTGGTAAAGGTCTGCCTATTCAATTACTGAATGGGTTATCCAAGACCATATTGTCATGCAGTGACATTTCACAAAGCAAACATTATTTCCAAGGTGTGTAAAACATTTTTGGGGTAAGAAAAAACCTTGTGTGGTGTGGGAAGTGTAAAATATGAATATCATTGAATGCTACATTTAAAAAAATATGTTTTATTTTATAAGAGGTAAGGACCTGGGAGACCCATAGGCACTATAAATATAGAAACCCTCATAATCAATAACAGGAATACATACACACGCCCATATATGGGACAGTATATACTGTAAACCTGTACAGTGTATTTAAAAGCCAATAGTCCAAAATGAAATCTCAACATAAAGGATTGCTTTAGTTGATTTTAAGATAGATGTAAGATAAAAATTGCCTTTTTCAATGATAAGCCATACAGTATGCCATGTGTGCTTCAACATGCTGAGCAATTGGCATAAACATACAGTATTTATCACATTCATAGTGAAACTAGTGGAACATTAAGTCGTCTTCCATTTCACATAAACCCAATAAAACACAGAGAGAAAATGATAAAATAATTCCAGATTAGGGACAAGTTGACAACTAATTAATCGCTGACCTAATTCGGCGACTGCCTTATACTTTATATCGAACCATACAGCCAAATGCTACTGTTATTGCTACCGTTTTCCCGTTTTGTTTAAAAAGACAACATGGAGTTTCTTCAAAAGAGCAAATGTTTCATAGTGCACAACCCACACCAATAGAGAGCACCATTGGGTCGATCAGTCCATTTTGGAAAGAAACACAACACGGCAACATAATATATTCACCACTTGCATTCAATAATTCAAAAATATTGTTTTGCACATAGGTGGCCGACTGGTTTGCACATCCGCCTCACAGTTCTGGAGACCGGGGTTCAAATCCCGGCCTCCGCTGTGTGGAGTTTGCATTGGTCTCCCTGTGCCTGCGTGGGTTTTCTCTGGGTATTCTGGTTTCCTCTCACAGTCCAAAAACATGCATGGAAGGTTAACTGAAGACTCTAAATTGTCTGTAGGTGTGAATGTGAGTGCGAGTGGTTATTTGTCGATATGCGCCCTGCGATTGGCTGGGGACCAGTTTGGGGTGTGCCCCGCCTCCCGCCCGAAGGATAAGCGGTTCATAAAATGGATGGATATGTGTGTGTAGCCCTTAGTACATACTATACATTGTTCTGTACATTGTTCCGTCATACAAAAAAGTAATTGATGAATACAATATATGTCACATTGTATCCTGCAGAGTTGTGATTGATGAGATGTCAATACTATATTTTGGCGATTGACCTTTGGAAGAAAAAGGTGTTTTGAATATCCTCCGTTGGAATGTGAATTAAGACTTTGGTATGAAATGTCTTCCAACTGGACACAGTATCAGTGCACTAAATGTACATTTAGTAGTAATGTGTTACACTGTAGGTACGAGTAAAGCAAACGCACCGTGCCCTTATTTTGGGTGAACTTACACTTGCACTTCCATTTTCACAGACTACTGGTTTTAGCGTTTACATGGAAAACGTTTAAAAAAAAAAAGTGTACTGTTGAACTCAGTTGAACCGAACGCAGGCAAACTATGTTGAGCTATCACAAACCGTGTGGAGTATTCAATTACAAAAGTAAGAGACATCGGTTGAAATTCCAATATGCAGAGGACTGATCAAAACAAATTGGTCTGACCTGTCAGATTGCAAGCTTCTTTTTTATTTAAAAGAATTCCAACAGCAGTCCCATCCATCCATTATCTGAGCCCGCTTCTCCTCACGCGGGTCGCGGGCGTGCCGGAGCCTGTTCCAGCCGTCATCGGGCAGGAGGCGGGGTCCACCCTGAACTGGTTGCCAGCCAATCGCAGGGCACATACAAACAAACAACCATTCACACCTATGGGCAATTTAGGGACTTCAATTAACCTACCATGCATGTTTTTGGGATGTGGGAGGAAACCGGAGTGCCCGGAGAAAACCCACGCAGGCGCGGGGAGAACATGCAAACTCCACACAGGCGGGGCCGGGGATTGAACCCCGGTCCTCAGAACTGTGAGGCTGACACTCTAACCAGTTGTCCACCGTACCGCCAGTACAAATAATATCAATATCAAAAGCTAACCCTATAAACACTCTAAAAAGCATGAATTGAATGTAGAAATATCAAAGATCAGGTGACGTGTGCAACATAAGGTCAGAGAACCAAGGCAAATTAGATGACAAAACCCCAATGCTGCTCAAGTGGCTGGTGCGAGTGTGTGATCTCCAAGCGATGCTCATTTGGACCAACAGCTTTACAGCATACTGACCTCGTCGTCTTTGTCGTGGTCCTCCTCCTCTCTGCATTCTCTTGCTCTCTTTGTTATGGGGGTCCAGTGTTGAAGATGTATATTTTATGTGCGGCTCTAGAGGCTTTTACCATTAATTATACAGAAACACTAAGCTCTCCATTTGCCGAACAGATGTTATTTTTTACTTAAGAGAAAGGGGACTGTTCCATAATTCAGATGTAATCCCCTTCACCAAAGAACAAATAAATAAATGAATAAATAAATAGAGCAGAAGCCAAAACCACAAACATTTGGTTCTCTACTCATGCAACACTCGCACACACATTTCCTCTGCATTCTCTCTTTAAGTGCTCTAAAAAATATGAAGCTACTGTTGTTTCATTTTTTATTTAGCCTACTTTTCAGAAGTATTTCAACAAATAGACTAGAGGTTTTTAAAAGCTGAATTGTTTTTGCTCAAATGTGGATGTTAAATGGGAAACGCTATGCAACAACTCTGCATTCAAAGATAATGGAACAACAAACAGTTTTACATTGATTGCTAAAGTTTTTGAAACTTCGCCAATATATGAACGTCATCAATGAACATTAAATTTTCTTTTCTTTCTTTTTTTTTTTTTTTTTTTTAGGAAAGCACTACAACCGCTACAGACATGTCAGTGCTATCAGTTAATAAAGGATAAAATCATTAAGAAAATGAACAAAAATCACAGCAACAGAAAGAAATTGTACATTTTAAGCATTTGCTTTTTTTTTTTTTTTTTTTAATGAAAGGAATCATCTAAAAGAGTAAAGTTACTGTGAAATAGCAGAGTCAGTGAGATTTTCATGAGCAGACAGCATCTTGCAGGTTGAGGTTTCATGTTAGGCCTTGGGGTCTTCAGGGTCTTGGGACCATTCACTTACGCTCCCCGTGGCCAGTTGAAATCGCACCCCTGGGTCGGCAGATGATCGTTATTCACAAACCCTGCACACACCCCTGCACGTACGGTTAAGCGTTCACTCTCATGTACCCTCAGTGGAAAAAGCTTGTGGTTGCCAGCGGAATCCCAGCGTTTTCGGGAGGGATCCCATTAAAAGTGCATGAATGTGTCTAGGAATCAAGACACTGACTCTGCTGCACAACAAACTGTATGTAGCGTACGTGTCTTTGTTATTTATTCATGTTCAGAGTTAATAGAGCTTGTGTAGCAGAACCACCTTCAGATACTGGACACGTGACAAAGCTTGAGTGAAAGCTGAATGTTGTTGTTCCTGTTCTTTGTTGGGGTGTGTGCATACATGAAGGGTCATTAACCTGACCTTTCAATATTTGGAAGTGACTTTTATAGTCCCTGAGATCCTCTAGCAGATATCATGTCTTGAACTGCATGTTTCTCCTATTGATTAGCGATTTGGGACTCCTATGGCACCCAGGAGTTGGTTGAAATGCAGTCCCTCTCTTCTTTTTTCTCTTCCAGACTGAGTAGATCTGATATGCAGTCCACCTGCTTGGTCCTGGGTTCGATAAAAAAAATCCAGCATAGACCAGCAAGGTGAAAACCAGCAAAAACCAGCATATGCTGTTTTTGTTGCATTTTAGTGCTGGTCTTGCTGGTGAAAATCAGGTGCGCTTGCTGAAACCAGCATGATGGTCTTGCTGGTGTCACCATTTTTTAACTTTTTAAATAAACCCTATTTAGGTAACACATTTATCTATACTCATGATACATATCTGGCAACGATTAGCTGGTGTTTATTCAACAATTCGTATGAAATGTATCAAACAAAACTGATACAGTAATATGAATACAAAATAATATTGAATAATAAACAACATAATCTTCATGGTTTTACAGCCACGGGTCATTGAGAGTTTGAGAATCTCTCACTTAAAGTTAGTTTTTTTTTGATGGGGCCAGCTGTGGCCCAATGGTTAAGATCATCGCCTGCCACCGTGGGGACCTAGGTTCAAGACCCTGACCGGGCCATCCACCAAACGGTTACTGGTAGGTTACTTGAGGACTCTAAATTGCCCGTAGGTTTGAATGTGAGTGCGAACGGTTGTTTGTTTGTATGTGCCCTGCGATTGGCTGGCAACCGGTTCAGGGTGTACCCCGCCTCCTGCCCGATGATAGCTGGGATAGGCTCCGGCACGCCCACGACCCTCGTGAGGAGAAGCGACTCAGATAATGGCTGGATGGATGGATGACCTTTTCTGAATTTGAAGTTAGTTCATTCTGGGTTGTGACATATTCCCTAACATTACTCAGTCGCTTAATCCATTTAACATTAACATCCGTAAACTAATTAGACAATTGTAGGCGTGTTTCCTAATTAATACAAGATGTACCAGCGGATCAACTCTTGTCGCCAATAGCCACGACCCGCAGCACATCAACGCTAAAATACAAAATACCAGTGCAACAAATACCACACTGGCTGATCGGATGAGCAAAAATGTTGCTTGAAGGTAAAGCGTAGCAATAGAGGCTGTCCGGTCCAGACAGTGGGTAGAGTAGGCAAATACTGTACTCAAGTAAGAGTACTGTCACTTGACGATAATGTGACTCAAGTCAAAGTAAAAAGTAGTCCTCCAAAAAAATTACTCGAGTAAGAGTAAAAAGCACACAGTGAAATAATTACTCAAGTACTGAGTAAATAGTGAGTGACAAGAAATAATACAATTAAAAATGTGAATGTGCAAATTCTGATGTTGCTGTGTGTCTGCGCGTGTGTGTATGCACAGTCAAAACTACACGCACAGAAAAATGCAGTGTTTTGTCAAGTTGTAAGTGAGCTGAAATATCCACGTTCGGGCAGACACTGCCAGACAAATAAAACAATACATGAAAGCTGTTGTTTTTGTCCGTCTAAATGTAAACACGTGTAGCGCGCCGTTGCCTTCGTGGGCACGACGACCTTCCCAACATGGCCGCCACGACAATCAGCGGCGCTAGCTTAATCAGTGTTAATACCTATGCCCGGGAAGCCCAATGGCGTCATGTGACATTCTTGTGTCATTTGATTGGTGAACTAGACAAAAACATCACTAGCACTTAAATTTGATTGGTGCAAACAGCGCCGAATGCGGAACTCGAAGTCGTAGTCTCCCGTACGAAATAGTTGATAAATAAGCAATATTTGATAAATAAAAGTAGCGAGAAACATTTAGACCATTGTAACGGAGTAAAAGTACGGTTACTTCTTAACAGCAGAAGCGGTGAAAGTGTTTTTTTTTTGGTCTGGTCAACTCCCGTGACTTATCCAAAGCAGGTCCCGAGCGCACAGGCGGAACCTCAGGTCAATGCCCTCGCATATTAGTCCGCCGCGGAGTAATATTCACAATTACATCTGTGCGTGGGTGGTGGATCAGAATCAGAATCAGAATCAGAATCAGAATCATCTTTATTTGCCAAGTATGTCCAAAACACACAAGGAATTTGTCTCCGGTAGTTGGAGCCGCTCTAGTACAACAAACAATTTAATTTACAGAACACTTTGGGGACATAAAGACATTGACAAAAAACAATTGTGCAAAAAGATGCAGAGTCCTCTAGCACTTAGAGCAGTTCGAACGACTAATATTGCAATAGTCCGGTGCAATGACCATTGTGCAAAGGGCGCTGAGACTTCAAGGAGTGTATGCGGTTTAAAGTGACGAGTAGTGCGATCATCTGGGACAATGTCGGTTGTGCAAATGTTACAGATACTCCTCAATCAGTGTGCAAATGGAGCAGATGCTACTCTGGCATGAGTGGCCAGTATATGCAAATAGTGCAGCATGGCGAGACAACTACAGTGAGTGCACAAGTATTAAATAATTGGCCCCACAGAAATGTGACAACGAACTCAAGTCAAAAAATTGCCAGCTTGTTGTAATGGAATTATAGGTTAGGTGTTTAAGAAGTTGATCGCAAGAGGGAAGAAGCTGTTGGAATGTCTACTAGTTCTAGTTTGCGTTGATCGGTAGTGCCTACCTGAGGGAAGGAGCTGGAAGAGCCGGTGACCGGGGTGCAGACGGTCCGAGAGGATTTTGCACGCCCTTGTCTTAGTTCTGGCAGCGTGCAAGTCCTCAATGGTGGGTAGGGGGGTACCGACAATCCTTTCAGCAGTTTTGATTGTCCGTTGCTGTCGGAGTTTGTCCTTTTTTGTAGCAGCACCAAACCAGACTGTGATGGAAGAACACAGGACCGATTCGATGACCGCTGTGTAGAACTGTCTCAGCAGCTCCGGTGGCAGGCCGTGCTTTCTCAGAAGCCGCAGGAAGTACATCCTCTGCTGGGCCTTTTTGAGGACGGAGTTGATGTTGTTCGCCCACTTCAGGTCCTGAGAGATTGTAATTCCCAGGAACTTGAAGGTCTCGACGGTTGACACAAGGCAGCTGGACAACGTGAGGGGCAGCTGTGGCGAAGGATGCCTCCTGAAGTCCACGATCATCTCTACCGTCTTGAGCGTGTTCAGCTCCAGGTTGTGTCGCCCGCACCACAACTCCAGCCGCTCCGCTTCCTGTCGATATGCAGACTCGTCACCGTCCTTGATGAGGCCGATGACAGTGGTGTCATCTGCAAACTTCAGGAGCTTGACAGTCGGGTTCGCTGAGGTGCGGTCGTTCGTGTAGAGAGAGAAGAGCAGCGGAGAGAGGACACAACCTTGGGGCGCCCCAGTGCTGATGCTGCGTGCGGATGAGGTGGCCTCCCCCAGCCTGACCATCTGTGTCCTGCCCGTCAGAAAGCTGTAAATCCACTGGCAGATGGCAGGTGAGACGCTGAGCTGGAGAAGCTTGGTTGAAAGGAGTTCAGAGATGATGGTGTTGAACGCTGAGCTGAAGTCCACGAACAGGATCCTCGCGTAGGTCCCTGCACTGTCGAGGTGTTCTAGGATGAAGTGCAGTCCCATGTTGACTGCATCATCCGCAGACCTGTTCGCTTGGTAGGCAAACTGCAGGGGGTCCAGCAGGGGACCTGTGACACTCTTGAGGTGGTCCAGCACGAGACGTTCAAAGGACTTCATGACCACAGATGTCAAAGCGACAGGCCTGTAGTCATTCAGACTAGAGATTGCAGGTTTCTTGGGGACTGGAATGATGGTGGAGCGTTTGAAGCAGGATGGAACTTCGCACATTTCCAAAGATCTGTTAAAGATCTGAGTGAAGACTGGAGCGAGCTGGTCCGCGCAGACTTTGAGGCAGGATTGGGACACATGGTCCGGTTTTGTTGCTTTGTTAATCTTCTGTTGTTTGAAGATGCGTCTCACATCCTGTTCATGGATGGTTAACGCAGAAGTCAGAGGTGTGGTTGTGGTCGCGGGTGCGGCCGGGTGGGTGTGTGGAGTGAAAGTGTCCTTTTCAAATCTGCAGTAGAAGGTATTCAAGTCGTTGGCTAGTGTGCTATTGTTCTCAGCTTGGGGGGATCGTCGCTTGTAATTAGTCAGCGATTGGAATGCACGCCAGACTGATTTCGAGTCGTTCGCGCTAAACTGTTTTTCCAACTTTGCTGCATAGTTCCTCTTTGCAATGTTAATTTCTTTAGTAAGCTGGTTTCTAGCTCGATTATACAGGGCCCTGTCCCCGCTCTGATATGCATCTTCCTTAGCTTGGCGAAGCTGCTTAAGTTTAGCAGTGAACCACGGCTTGTTGTTGTTGAATGTCCGAAATGATTTTGTTGGTACACAAACCTCTTCACAGAAACTGATATAGGATGTGACAGTGTCCGTATATTCATCCAGGCTGCCAGCTGAATTTTCAAAGACACTCCAGTCTGTGCAGTCTAAACAGCTTTGAAGTTCCATCTTTGCTTCATTGGTCCACTTTTTGACTGTTTTCACTGTAGGCTTCGCACATTTAAGTACTTGCTTGTACGTCGGTATTAAGTGAATTAAACAGTGTGTGGAACTGATCTAGCTGCCAGTGTTTAAGGAGTACGAAACAGTCTATGACGACACCCCCCCCCACCAGGAAAAACTAATCAGATCTATACGATTCACGTAAATGGCCGAGTTCGAGTTCAAAACGGCGAATTTCCGTGATAGGACACTGATTTGCATGTATTAAGTATATGCTTTAGTTAAGATCCTAATTTGGTAAAATTATAATTTTTTTCATTTTTCTTTTTTATATATACACATCACCAGCAAAGGACAGGCTTGGAATGAATTGGTGAGATAAGGGATTAATTAGATTGAGCACGCCTGGCAGAGCTGCTAAATTGTTCGTGTTCTGCTTTTTGTTATGCAAATACACATTGAAAAATGTATTCAAACTCACACACACATAATGGAGCAAGTTAACTTTCATTTTATGTTCTAAAGTGACACATGGAAGTTTTAGCAATTTCTTTTCAAAGTAAGAATAAAAAAAAAGAACACACAAGAAAGAATATTAAACAAGGTCTGCATCTAAATCTGTTTAAAATTCCTTCTAGATATCATTTTCTAAAATTGAAAAGGACAAATTGACATATTGCGTTGATATGTGTGGGCTCACTTCAGCATATACGTAACTCAGTTGTTCCACTTCTTTGACTCACACAAAGTCAAATACTGTGAGATAAAATCAAATATAACTTTCAGTTAGGAGAGTAAACATCAAGGTATTCAGTCCATTTAATGTCTTTCTGCAGGTATAAATGGTGCGACTTTGTCCAAACAGCATTGCTGGGTGGCTGTGACAGCGCTTGGAGTTCTTCAAGTGACCAGCAGAAGACGCTGCTCACAACAAAACCGACACTTTATGCTGAGGGCATTCCGGAGGCTAATCGACAGAGGTATACAAAAAAAAATAAAAAAAAATAAATATATATATATATATATATATATATAAAATAATTTGGTTTCTCGATGAAGGCAAAAGCCAATTAATGGAATATTAAGCATTGTTCCACAAATCTTTACAATAATAATTATCATTCCAAAAATGGAACACAATGCCACCAGTCCAGGTTGGACCCGGCCTCTTACCCAGAGTCAGGTGGGAAAGGCTCCAGCTCAACATTCATAAGGGAAAGCGCAATGCAAATGAGTCTACACTGTGTGTCACAACATTATGACGACTAATAAGGTCCAATGCAAAAGCTTCACCAAAAACTCTGCAATTACAAAGAGAACAATTAGATGTGCAACAATTAATTAAGTGACTCTTTTTTTGATCTTCGATTACTTGTTTCGAGCCATCGTTTTAACTTGAAACAGCCTCTCGGCTGTCAATATTCTCTTATTTCTGTAGTGCTCCATTAAAGCAGACTTCTTATCTTTGTGTTGAATCCAAATAAGATATTTGAAAACATCTGCATTTACTTTGCAAAACAATGATCAAAATGTTTAGCTGTTTTCTGGCATGTTATGGACCAAACCAGTAACTGAATCGTAAGCAATTTATGGAAAAAAGAATAATCAGTTTAACCTTTTACAAAAGTAATTGTTTACAGCAATAGTATGAATAACCTGGAATTGAATATAATGGAACCTGCAGCAGCCTCAGAAGTGTACATCAAGCTCGTAGCCCTTCGCATTAAAAGTTACAGCTTCAAAAAGGTCACTCCTTATCGTGGGATATTGCTTAATTGTTGTTTATTTGTTTTTCTTTTACAGCAATAAACAGTAATCAGAGGGGAAAAAAAACATGTTTCTGCAATAAAGTTTAATGCAAAAATGCATTTGATCTGATTACTCTATTCGTCGATGGAATAATCAATAGAATAATCGATTCTAAAAATATTTGAAAGCGACTGCCCTCTTGGTGAGTACAACATCCCTCCCTCTCGTGATGTTTCTTAATTGTTGTTCATTTGGTTTTGAGTGATCATTAAACAAGCCCAAATAAACGCCAATAATCAGAAATTGCAAAAAAAACCAACATATATTTGGCAATGAACTAATGACAAATATCTTTTTTATCTGATTATTCCATGAATCGTTGGGACAATATAGTCGATTGATTCATTGATAGAATAATCAAATAAAAAAAAATATTGACGATTGACTCTGTTTTGATGAGAGGTCCATCCATGTTGTGGTTCCACCATACTGAGAATTTCTGGAATATTGTGGTTGTTTCATTCACTTAGTAAGAGATCGAAATATTGAACACATTTGGTTTGGAAGACTATAATGTCCCCGAGGGCTCAAGTGATGCAATGTGGTCCCGCACCATTTCAAGCTTATGAACACAATATAAAAAGTCCCAGGACTGATATCCCAAAAGATGTATTTCAAATCCAAACGACAGGTAATCCTCCTGGAGTCTAAGACACGTTCTCCGCCTTATCTGTCACGCCTTCATGAACACCTGGAAAGATTCTTGTGTGATCCTCAACAGCTCTATCATCACGGTCATCCTTGCCACGTCTCTCCACGATTCATCATTATATGCTGTGTGCATGTGTACGTTCGTGTAGGTGGGTTTTGCCTTTATATGTAGGGATGGGAGGGGTGGGTTCCTGTATATTTCTTGCTATTCTAATTGTCTGTTTTTATCTGTGTCAGCATTTTCTGTTGCATTTTAATGTATGAAAAGTGCTATGTAAATAAACTTGATCCCGAGGTTGTCCATGTTGTCCAAACCACGTGGAGCCAGGTCGGGAGGTTGTTCCAGCATGCCAACGTTGTTCCCACCCAGAAAATGCCAGATACTCAGGACATTGTTAGCAGGCGCTTTGTCATGGTGAAGCAACCGCGACTTGGCCTGCCACAACTCTTGCATCTTGTCACCCATTGAATGAAGCGAATGCCACAGGATCTCTTTGTAGACATGCTTTTTGATTCTCTGGCCCACATTGAAGAGGAAAACCCATAGTTTGTGGTTTGGCTTTGAAATGTCTCTTTTGCGACACCACTTCTGGAACATTTCGAACACACTTTGTATTGTTACATTAAAACAGACCATTGCTATCTTTGTAAATGTAAAAAAAATGCTTTTTTTGTCCTTAAAGTTAAACATCTCCCATCTTTGTCAAAAATGGTCATTTTTCAATCATTCCCACTTTTTCCTTGCTTCCAACTCCGTCCCTCTGTAGTGGCCTCTCTTCAAGGGCGAATGGAAGGTGAGCATGAGGAGCATGATCAGTGGCGCTGACAGCTGCCACTTTGGCTGGTGCTAATGCAGACCAGATAAACTGAAATGAACAGAGACAGGCTCAAAGCTCTGCGTGTCACTGACCACCTCGTCGTCTTCTTAATGCTTCCTCCGTGGGGAAAGGTGGCGGCGGAGTATATGGCAAAGGGCTGAAGTGGAACCGGAAAGATAAGGCAAGCGGATATTTGGGAGGTCAAGCGAGGTCACGGCGAGGTTAACACCAACAGCAGGGCTCTGAAAGACCTCTGCAACATTCACAGAGAGAAAGAAAACAAGATGAAGCGATATGTAGAACAATACTGGCAAAGAAGGAAGATTTCAAAAAAGAATGGGGGAGGGTGGCTCAGTTATACCGTAGATGTCTAATAACGTCTCCCCCCCCCCACCCCCCAATATCGTCAAGAGTAAATTTTAAAAGTAAAACAAAAGATAAACTCCCAAATCCATACCCCTTTAAGATCTATGAATCCTTCAATAATGAATTGCTACTTAAGTGCGACACAACTCCAAACAAGCGTACATTAAATACATCTCTGACAGTGTCAATCATGCATCTCGGCATTATTGTCGTAAAGACAGCATTCTTTGATTGCATTTTACTGTATTGTACAGTTGTACCCAATTATGATGGGTGATTGGTGTACTTATCTGTAGGCATTAATAGAGGCATTAAATGAGGCACCTGAATGCCCTTCCACATATTTAATGTAAATAAGAAATGATATCAACATGAACATGGGAAGAAAAGAAAGTTAAACGACAATACAAGGAGTTTTCAACCTTTTGACATCAGATTATATTCTTGCCTTGTTGGATCTCAGTGCGCCGTTGTAGAAGACCACAACGTAATAACGGCCCATTCATCCATCCATCCATTTTCTGAGCCGCTTCTCCTCACGTGGGTCGCGGGCGTGCTGGAGCCCATCCCAGCTATCATCGGGCAGGAGGCGGGGAACACCCTGAACAGGTCGCCAGCCAATCGCAGGGCACATACAAACGAACAACCATTCGCACTCACATGCACACCTACGGGCAATTTAAAGTCTTCAATTAATGCATGTTTTTGGGGATGTGGGAGGAAACCGGAGTGCAAACATGCAAACTCCACACAGGCGGGGCCGGGATTTGAACCCCGGTCCCCAGAACTGTGAGGGAGATGTGCTAACCAGTCGGTCACCGTGCTGTGTTTTTGTTTTTGTGGAAACATGGTTTAACATCAGCGTTCCAGACAGCGCCATTCAGCTCGACCGGCTAGCATGCCACAGAGCGGACAGAACTTTGCGGGAGGTAAGACTCGCGGCGGTGGACTGTGTGTTTTCATCAATTACGCCTGGTGCCGGGACACTATCTTGGTCAGTCAACGCTGGACACCACTGCTGGAGGCTCTGAAGTGGCAGCCATTTTATTTACCGAGGGAATTCACTGCCATACGGCTTGTGGCAGTCTATATTCCTCCAAACTCCAGCAATAACAGGCGTGAGGTGCTAAATGAGCTATACCATCATATCAGCGAACAGCTGATGGCCCACCCAGATGCTTTCCTCATCCGAGCTGGGGACTTTAACAATGCTGACCCCAAGGCTGTGTTTTCTAAACTCTACTCAAACATTGACTTTCCAACACGGGGAAATAAGAGTCTGGACAATGCTTTTAGCATGGCATCATCAAAGCCAAGACTGAGTATTCCAGGAAGATCGTCCACCGCTTCAGTAACAGCAAGGACACCAGGAGTCTGTGGCGAGGTATTTAGACCATTACAGACTATAAATCCTCACCACAGAACTGCAACAGCTCCACCTCCCTGCTAAATGAACCGAATGACTTCTTTGCTCACTTTGATGCACACAACACCACCCCTGCACACAAGACTCCACACCCTCCCGGTGACCAAGTGCTGACACTGACCCGGGACAGTGTGAAAAGATATCTTGATAGGATCAACACACGAAAAGCCCCGGGCCCAAATAACATACCTGGTCATGTTCTAAAGGACTGTGCAGCTGAACTCACAGATGTATTCACGGCACCTCCTTGAGTCAGGGTGTTGGCCCCACATGCTTCAAAGCCACCACCATAATCCCCGTCCCGAAGAAGTCGTCTCCCTCCTGCCTCGATGACTACCGTTCGGTAGCGCTCACTCCCATCGTGATAAAGTGCTTCGCGCGGCTCGTCATGCACCACATCAAGTCCTCCCTCCCCCCCCTCCTTGGACCCCTTCCAGTTTGCATACTGGTCCAACCGGTCAACCGATGACACCGTCTCCACCGCCCTCCACTCTGCTCTCACACACCTGGACTCATATGTCAGAATGCTGGTCATAGACTTCAGCTCAACATTCAATACCATCATCCCTAAACAACTGATCTACAAACTGGACCAGCTTGGGCTCAAGACTTTGATGTGCAACTGGCTGCTGGATTTTCTGACAGGGAGAACGCAGGCAGTACGGGTCTGCAGCAAAACATCCAGCACCATCATTCTGAACACAGGGGCCCCTCAAGGTTGTGTGTTGAGTCCACTCCTTTTCATCCTGCTGACCTATGACTGCACACCGACATACAGCTCCAACCTCTTTATCAAGTTTGCAGATGACACAACTGTGGTGCTGTCTCATCAGCAATGGGGACGAGACAGAATACAGGAGTGAGGTGTGCCACCTGGCCGGGTGGTGCATGGACAACAATCTCTCCCTGAAGTTGGAAAAAAACAATGAGATTGTCGTGGACTTCAGCGCACTCCCAACATGCTCCCCTGAACATCAACGATGCTGCGGTGGAGAGGGTGCGCAGCACCAAATTCCTGGGAGTCCACATCACCGAGGAGCTCTCCTGGACCACCAACACCTCATCACTGGCCAAGAAAGCTCACCAGCGTCTCTACTTCCTGCGCAAGCTGAGAAGAGCCAGAGCCCCGACCCACATCATGTGCTCGTTCTACAGAGGGACCATTGAGAGGATCTGGACCAACTGCATCACTGTGTGGTACGGAGCCTGCACTGCATCCTGCCGCAAGACTCTCCTTCGCATAGTGAGGGCAGCTGAGAAGATCATCGGAACCTCTGTTCCCTCCCTGCAGGACATTTACAGCACCCGCCTCACCCACAAAGCCCTACGCATAGCGGGGGATGCCACCCATCCGTCACACAGCCTCTTCAGTCTGCTGGCATCAGGCAGAAGACTGCGGAGTCTGCAGGCCAGGACTATCCGACTCAAAGACATTTTTATTCATTAGGCTGTCAAGAAGCTAAACTCTGCCCGCTCTGCCCCCTTCTACCTCTTCTGTCCTCTGCCCACCTGAAATCTGAACTCTGACGCACCGCAAACATGTAGATGCACACGCACACAAAAACAATACATGCACACACACACACACACACACACACACACATACACTCACACAAGACTCAGGGTCACACTAGTCACTTTAGCATGATTTGGGGTTTTGTCATCTCATTTATAAGTGTCTTATTTGCCTTGGTTCTCTGACCTTGACTGTGTTGCACACGTCACATGACCTTTGTTATTTGCACATTCAATTAATACCTTTTGTACTGTATATAGTATAGTTTATTTAGCTTTTATATTGACGTTATTAACTCACTGATGGTGTAGTGGTACACTCGCCTGACTTTGGGTTCAGTTCCCACTCAATGACGGTGTGAATGTGAGTGTGAATGGTTGTCCGTGTCTATATGTACCCTGCGACTGACTGACAACCAGTTCAGTGCGTAGTCTGTCTTTCAACCCGAAGTCAGCTAGGATAGGCTCCAGCGCCCTGCAACCCTGAACAGGATAAGCGGTGTTGAAAATGGATGGATGGATTGATGTTATTATTTGTCTGTCTTTCGTAGCACTGCTGGGCCCTTGAGTACTGTAATTTCAATCCTCTGTATGTGTTACGCATATTGAAGAATTGACAAGAAAAGTACCTGGTACCTTGTACCTAGATGACAAGAGAAGAATGTTTCCTTGTAGTCAAACAACCCACCTATCAATCACCGGGTGGCGTCCTCACTGCCATTCGCACTGTCTGCCATGCCGCCCTCCAGCAAACCTCAACCACCTGCCATAACAGTCGACCTCTCCCGGGTGCCAGAAGAATATCATGATCTCTCACCTGTTTTCAGGAAGGATCTTGCCATTTCACTACTCCCCCACTGCGCGATCGATCTTCTGACGGGAGCCCCTCTCCCCTCCAGCCGTCTCTTCAACCTTTCCTGCCCTGAGAAAAAGGCTATGGAGGACTATATAAGTGACTCCCTGGCTTCTAGACTAATTTGGCCTTCTTCTTCTCGAGAAGAGCGTCTTCTTCTCCAGAAGAGCGTCTCTACTTCCTCACCTTGCTTGGCACCCTCGCCCATCCTTGCTCACGATGGGAGCTTAACATGGGCTCGCTTTGGCAGGGCTATGACCGTTTTTGGGTGGCTGCTGGCTCCTACGTTGGGCCCTGTTGGTGGGTGGGGCCCCCATGCTCTCCGGGTGGGTGGTGGGGGGCTCATTGGGTGGAGGGTGTGGGAGGCATGGAGGAGAAATGGGGGGCATTGGTCAGGTGCCCGTCCCCCTCCCTTTTGGACTAGTCGGGGCGCCTCAGTTGGGCTCCGGACCTCCCTGGCTCCTGGGGGGGTCGGTGACGTCCCCCTGGTCGGGTCCCCTGCTGGACGGGCTTGCTGACCCCACCCTTCCTCGATGTGCCGGCTCAGCAACTCCGTACACCAGTTGACTAACATGCATGTGATATGGTGGTCATTCACTAATAAGTTCAATAGACATGCTATAGGCTTGAATTACTTGTGCTGGGATCACTAACAACAACACAGGTTTTACTAACAAAACATCTGATAGGTTCTTACAGGTGTTTAGACACTAAAAAAGACTCCCACCGCACCACTCGTCAGTGGCACTGCCTTGTTCATTACCCACATCCTGTCCTTCCCTTTTCTGACTGTTGTAATGTAACTTCTGTTCAAATATCTAGACTGTCTCACTATTGTTCTGCAGTGGTTCTCACCCCTAGTCCCCTTGTCCACTCTATTTGTCCCCTAAAACCATTTTCTCTCTGGCTGCATTTTCAATAAACATCAGAATAATAAACAAATTAAAAAATAAGCAGAGGGAGTATTTCAAACTCCACTGTTGCACAGCAAAACTGTTCCAGCACAAAGGCAGATCCACCATTCTGCAAGGCCATGCAGCTGAACAGGACAGGTTTAAAATAAATAAATACATACATACATACATAAATATGGGGGTTAGCGTTAGCTCCTGGAAGGACTGATACATTTCAGTAAATAGATGGCATCCTGAGAAAAGAACAGTATGTCGAAATAATGAAGCAGCATCTCAATACATCAGCCAGGAAGTTATAGTGAATGGATCTTCCAAATGAACAATGACCTGGAGCATACTGCCAAACTGGTTACAAGGTGGCTTAAGGATAACAAAGTCAATGTTTTGGTGTCGCGATCAAAAAGCCCTGCTCTCAGTCCTATTGAAAATCTATGGGCAGACCTGAAAAGGCATGTGCGAGCAAAGCGGCCTCCGAACTTGGCTCAGTTACACCAGTTCTGTCAGGAGGAATAGACCAAAAATCATGCCAACTGTTGTGAGAATCATGTGGAAGGATAGCCAAAATGTTTGACCCAAGTCATATAGTTTGAAGGCAATGGAACTAAATACCAGAGGTGGGTAGGAACGCGCTGCCTTTACTCTGTTACATTTACTCAAGTTACATTTTGGATAAATTGTACTTGTCAAAGTCGTTTGAATCAATCATAGTTTTTACTTTTACTTGAGAATCTATGTGAAGAAGAATCGATACTTTTACTCCGCTCCAATGGTCGACATGCCACTCACTGCTTTCATTCATCCATTATTGCGTGCGTGATCTATCTTTAGACTTCATCATCTTCAGCATAGGGCGCCGTTGCACCAATCCAATGTGATCAGTCATGTCATTTGACTCCAATTCACCAATCAGACGCCAAAAGGCAGTCACATGACCGCACACAAACCCTTCACGCTCTCTCTCTATCCCTCTCTCTCTCTCTCTCTCTCTCTCTCTCCCCCTTATCTCTCTCTCTCTCTCTCTCTCTCTTGTCTTTGTCTTTGTCTTTGTCTTTCTCTCTTTCTCTCTCTCTCTCTTACACGCGCGTGTACACACACACACTATCAATAATTCTGGTCAGCAAACAGCTTCTTCATTCAGTCATTTAAGTGAATAAAGCAAATAATGTTTCTGTAGGGCCCAATGCATGTGTTTTTGGTTTTTGGGCAGTTAAAAATTGAAATGGTGGCAGGTGTGTGTGGACTCCCATCTATTATTATTTTTCTCTGATTTAATTATTTTTGTCAACTAGCAATAATCAAGCTGCGGCTAAACCTCATACACTACGATAATGCCAATGCGCAAAGTGGTGGAGGGGTTTGCATGTCCCAGTGATCATAGCAGCTAAGTTGTCTGGGGCTTTATGCCCCTGGCAGGGTCACCCATGGCAAACAGGTCCTCGGTGAGGGACCAGACAAAGCGTGGCTAAAAGACCCCCTATGAAGAATAAAATAAATGGATGTAGGTATCCCGGACACGGGTCACCAGGGCCCCCCCCTCCGCAGCCAGGCCTGGAGGTGTGGCTTGAAGGCGAGCGTATGGTGGCCGGGCCTGCACCCATGGGGCCCAGCCTGGCACAGTCCGAAAGGATAACATGAGTCCCCCTTCCCATGGGCTCACCACCTGTGGGAGGGGCCATAGGGGTCAGGTGCAATGTAAACTGGGTAGTGGCCGAAGGCAGCGACCTTGATGATCCAATCCCCGGCTACAGAAGCTGGCTCTAGGTACGTGGAATGTCACCTCTCTGGCAGGGAAGGAGCCCGAGCTGGTGTGTGACATCGAGAAGTTCCAATCTGATTCTTGCTAAAATCTGTTCTGATTTTTTTAGATGTAATAAAAAATAAATAAAAAATGTAAATGTAATAAATAGTAATGAACTATTGTAAGCATGTTTTGCCTCCAAACCCCTTTTACAGTTACTTGAACAATAGTTGAACAAACCATTATCCTTGATTTCTGACTTCAAAACTAGTTATCCATCAATTTGTTGTCTATGTGTTATAATATGATGAAGCGATTAAACATTGATATGGTTTTACAATCATAATGGCCCTCTGAGGAAAACCGTATCTACAATATGGCCCGCAACAAAAATGACACCCCTGGTCTAGATAATCCATCCCTTATCAAGATGCTGATTAGACAGCATGATTATTGCACAGGTGTAATGAAGCCCTATGGGGGGCACAAGTCAGTGCAAACTGTAGGGCGGTGCAAGCCCGGATAAATGCAGAGGGTTGCGTCAGGAAGGGCATCCGGCTCAAAACCTTGCCAAACAAATATGAGCGTTCATCCAAAGAATTCCATACCGGATCGGTCGTGGCCCAGGTTAACAACGTCCGGCACCGGCGCCGTCAACCTGCGGGGCGCCGTTGGAAATTCAGCTACTGTGGGTCGAAGTCAAAGAAGAAGAAGAGGTGGAAAGCGGGTTCTTCTTCTTTCTAGCACAGAGCCTAGAACTGAATGTGGGCACTTTGAATGTTGGGACTATGACGGAAAAATCTCAGGAGTTGGTTGACATGATGATTGAGGCAGTAAGGCTAGAAGTTTAGGGGTAGGGTGGGGGTACAGATGCATTATTTGCCTTGAGGATGTTGATGGAAAAGTACAGAGAAGGTCAGAAAGACCTACATTGTGCCTTTGTAGATCTAGAGAAAGCCTATGACAGAGCTCTTCCACCGCCTCTGAAATGGGATACTATATTTCTGGATCACTCTTAGTTTCAGCTTTTGTCTGCCACAATTGGATTGTACTTGCAATAATTTCCCAGGAATCAGTTGTGTAGTTTTTGTGCAATCCTGCTCACGAACAAAATGATGAAAAACCAAGAAGAAAACTGGTCTGGGAGGTTTCCAAGAGGCCGACAGCAAAATTGAAGGTGCTGTAGGAATTTGTGACAACAATCTTCTTCATGCAGTATGTCTGGGCTAGGTAGGCGGAAAGATGGCCTTATTCTGTGAAGAAAATCATCCAAGCCTGGCTACATTTTGCAAAAACACGCTTGAAATATCCCAGACTCATGTGGAAAAATTTATTCTGTTCCAACAAAACCAAGGTTGAACTTTTTGGCCATTTTTCCAAATGGTATGCTTGGCCTAAACACTGCTGATCACCAAAAGAACACAAAATGAATGCAAACATTAAGAGAAACATGAACATGACAACATGACTTGTTCAATGAGTAACTTTTCTCAAAAATTATATTGACTCCATTGTGAAGTCTCCATCATTTAAAAACTACCGTAGTGGGAAGAAAGTGACGGGATTAAAAGGAACTGACAGTTGTGTCTGAGAAGGGATTGGTGCTCATTATAAAGCCTGGTATTTCCCTCTGTAGTCCATGAATACCAAATGTATATGCAGTTTAGGAGATTTGTGTGTATACCGCATGTTCACGTGCTGATTCAGCTTGTTATCTGACGCCACTGTCGACAGAATGTTTAAATCCCAGCGTTGCCCCCCCCCCACACACACACACCCACATACACACGGAGTGATTTTTTTATATTTTTTTGTAGTAGATATACAGTGGCACGGTGGTAGACTGGTTAGAGCGTCTGCCTCACAGTTCTGAGGTCTGGGGTTCAATCCCCGGCCCCGCCTGTGTGGAGTTTGCATGTTCTCCCCGTGCCCGCGTGGGTTTTCTCCGGGCACTCCGGTTTCCTCCCACATCCCAAAAACATACATGGTAGGTTAATTGACTACTCTAAATTACCCGTAGGTGTGAATGTGAGTGCGAATGGTTGTTTGTTTCTATGTGCCCTGCGATTGGCTGGCAACCGATTCAGGTTGTACCCCGCCTCCTGCCCGATGATAGCTGGGATAGGCTCCAGCATGCCCGCGACCCGAGTGAGGAGAAGCGGCTCAGAAAATGGATGGATGGATAGATATACAGTACAGATTTTTAAATTAAATGGTAAATTGACTGCACTTATACAGGGCTTTATCTACACCATCACAGTACCCAAAGTGCTTTAGAAAGCCTTACATTCAGCCACTCACACACATACTCATACACCAGTGGACGGCTGGTGCCATGCAAGGCACTGCCAGGCCCACTGCGAGCAAATTAGGGTTCAGTGTCTTGCCCAAGGACACTTCGACATGCAAACAGTCGGAGCAGGGATTCGAACCAGTGACCCTTTGGTCAATGGACAACCCGCTCCACCTACTGAGCCACAGCCGCCATTATACAAATTATACAATTTGGCTTCTGTTATGACCACAGCAATTTAAGGAAACAGATTTTTACCAAAAACAATTTTGTCAGTCTGTGGTTCATGTTTGTAGTTGTTGTATTTCCTCAAATAAGAGGGGAAGGGGAGTATGTTTAACCAACTGCAGAGGAGGCATCTATATTAGAGGAGGCCTTTATTTGCACAGCCATACCTGCTTGAAGATTAAGCGAAAGCTGACAAATGTAAATGCATCAGCAGAGTTACAATCATAAGAGAAGACAAGATTGAGTTCTCTAAAGCGGTGATTCTCCTGTCCACTCAAATCTGTCATTTATGCGCCCACAAACCAGGTACGAACTCTGGGTGGAGCAACCCTAAAATGTGGTTGTTCCACGTCAAATCTGGTCCTGCGCACAGTGTGTTCGCATTGTTCTGTGGACTTAAGCCCTTTTCCACTTCTGCACTCCACTTCTGCTGTCGTAAGTATAGCGGCTCGTGAAAGTAAATATCATATTGCACGTATTGATTCAGTTAACTGTCCAGCGACGGGCTGATCCGTGCTGACGGTGCAGGACACTTCTAGTCCATTACGCTCACCGACACTCACCGACTGCCCAACGGCCATAATGTGTCCCTCAGAGGTGGGAGTAAGTCACATATGTGCAAGTCACAAACAAGCAAGTCTCAAGTCATAACCTTCAAGTCTCAAGCAAGTCCCAAGTCATTGTGGGAAAAAAATCAAACAAGTCCAGTGAAGTCATTACTTGATTATAGCAAGTCGCAAGTCAAGTCATACAATCTTGCTGCAGTCATAACATACAGTATATTGGAGTGGTAATAAAATATTTTTTCACAATCCCCCCCCCCCCCCCCCCCATAAATCACAATACTAAAAAAAGTATTCACACCCCATAAAAGTTAAATGAACAACAACTGAGATTATGATTGATGGAAGTTATTGCACTGAATTGTTTTAAAGTTGTATTTCAAACTCAATTTAACTGAACTTTATTTCTGAACAAACTATGCTGTGTAATTTGTGATGGCAGCCTTGTAACTCCTACGGTTCTGAAGAGGACACAATTAACCAAATGCCAAGACTGTTTTCTGTTGGTCAAATATAATTACATGTATACCGTATTTTCACGACCATAAGGCACATTTAAAAGTCTTAAATTTTCTCCAAAATGAACGGGGCGCTTTATAATGCGGTGCGCCTTATGTGTGCACCGAGTTCCAAAATCTGTAAATGTTGTTGTCGGACTTTAATGAGCGCTCCGCTCGACTGACTGGGAGCATTTCCTGCCTACACGCTGCTTATATAGAGGAAGAGGGACGTGACTAAGGACAGCATACGGAAGTAAAGGGGGAAGGGTGCGCGTGACAGAGGACGCTAAAGACACGTCCTCAGTAGGTATATAGTTCCGGTATGTGCATCGGTTTGGCTAAGGACCCCCGAAAATAGCACCTACGAAGAGACACGCTTACAAAGCACAGTTTAAACTGCAAGCTATTAGTTACATGGAGGAACATGGGAATCGAGCAGCCGCGAGAGAATTCAAGATCAACGAATCCATGGTTTGCAAGTGGAGGAAGCAGGAAAACGAGCTTCGCCAAGTCAAGAAGACGAAGCTGAGTTTCCGCTGAAATAAGGCGAGGTGGCCCGAGTTGGAAGACCAACTCGAGCAATGGATTAATGAGCAAAGAACAGCCGGGAGAAGCGTCTCAAGTCACCATTCGACTGAGTGCAAGTGAGGAAGCTTGCCATCATTCCGGGAGCCTTGACTAAGGAACTCCGATCGCTGGACATCGGTGTAAACAGGGGGTTCAAAGTGAAGTGGCGTGGTAGCAATGGATGACAGATGGCGAACACAGCTTTACTAAGACTTGGAGGCAGCGCCCGGCGAGTTACGCCACAATTTGTGAAAGGATTGTGGATGCTTGGGCTAACGTGTCTGCTTGCACTGTTGTTCGAGCTTTCGTAAAAGCCGGCATCATTTCTGAGGAGTCGCACGGCAACGAGACTGACTCTGACAATGATGAGAGGGAAGCTGGCGTGTTTGATGAAGAACTTGCCCAGCTGTTCATTTCGGAAACAGAAGATGAGGACTTTGTGGGTGAGGATTGATCAAAAAATAACTTGAGTACATTGTTAAATACTTCAATAAAGTACAACCGAACTCAGTTTTGCGCCTTTTTAAAAACATTGTTTTAGCGTGCATGCATGCTACCGTATGTTTTAAGATATTGTATGTTTTACCATGCTTTGCGCCCAATAATACGGTGCGGTGCGCTTTATGTATGTGTTAAATACAGAAATAGACCCCGCAACTGAGACAGCGCCTTTTAATACGCATGTGCGCCTTATGGTCGTGAAAATACGGTACCTTATGAGCTGATGGAAAATGAAAGAGATTCAGAATTAAAGGAATAATACATAACATAAAAATGTTGCCATCCTTAAAAAAAAAAAAGTAATGTAAACAAAATCTGCGTTCCTCCTGTGTCTACTTTAATTAAATCACTCAGTCGGGTTTGTTAATTTATTTCGAAGCACTTACTCTGGACAATTGACAATTGTCATTAGATTAAAGGTTGCGTTTCATACGCTGTTGGTCTAAATGTTTAAAACGTGCAGAAAGCTTGATGACAGAGCTAACACAACAGATGACATTTTAATGGTGAAACTTCATTAAACACGTTCAGTAGTGTGTAAATTATATTGAAACTTAGCTACTCACAATGCGTACTGTACTTACAACATTTTTATCACCGTGATCATAATGTAAAGTTATCCCATTCAGAAAACCTATTCTGAAAACGTCTTCACATTTTTTTATTTATTTATTTTTTTTAAATCTCCACAATGGTAGCAACGTCGCTTCACTTCTTCTGCTTTCTACGATTGGCATTATATTTTAGACGTAACTTTCTGCTCTGGAATACATGAGAGAGACAGGAAAAAAGAGAGCCTTTTGTGTGGCTATATGAACCGAAACGAGAGGTTCGGTCAATTATCATAAACCGTCCCATCCCTAGTTACGTTACTTAGCTGTACTAAAACGTTCACAATGACATCATTCTTATTTTTAATCGTCCCAAACCAGTGAATGAAACTTCATGTTTGACCAGCTAGCTAAACTGTTAAATTAGCTAACTTGTCTTTTTGAGTTCTGTCATGACGGATGAAGTTCGACGTCGTTGTTGTTGTGTCTTTAATGGGTGAGTTGCAAGCCATACATGTTGCCATCCTCTTTTTGCAGACTTCATCGACAACATAAAATCCTTAAATGCAAATTGTATTATTTTTGGAGCTCCTTCCATTGTTCATGCAGTTGGCTATGTCACACTGGGAAGTGCGCAACAACGCAGACTGTGTTCCCAGGTTGGTGCGAATGCCAGGCGTATAAACAAAGACCTATGCATAAACTGGAAAATATAGCCCATGAGCAGATCAGAAAGGTACAAACATGAGACACAGGAAAAGATCATCCAAAACCTGATCAAAATCCAAAAGCAAAAGAAATCCACAGATCATGACACATGCTTGTATAATACATTTCAATCATTGTGCAATTAATTAATCAAGCGCAAAACAATGAGGGGAAAAAAGTAGCAAAATAATGAAGGGAGAAAAAACATTCATGAAGTTACCTTCCTAGTGGCTAAGACCGTTAACACAGTAGTTAATCCAGTATCTCGGAAGGGTTTTATGTGATAATGACACTCATTTGGGGATTATCCCAATTTAAAACTAATTTAACAACAAAACCTCCAAGGTAACTTGAATCAGGATGTTGCAGTAGACACTAATAGTATATTAACCAAACTAATCTTCTTGTTCTAGTTGGATTATAAAAGGTTAGGGACACAGCAGGAAACCTTGAACTTAAATTCATTAATCAACTATGAACCACCGGAGGCAAACTTGGAGAGACTCGGTTAACATTGGGAGTGTAAACTCAATCACACAACTCACAAAACAACCCTATTTGATCATGTTTTTTTTTTATGATAGTCAATGGTGGGACCTGGCCATACACACAATAACACAACATTCAGTTTTTAACTACGTCAGGCTTCACCTTTGTGTCACTGATGTCCTCTCTATGGTTCCATAGGTCAAGTGTAAAATGCAGGAAAACATTTAAATATTTCAGACTACTCTTGCTCGCCAGCCGTCCAGCCAACACACACAGACGAGGAGAGAGAGAGCGGCGACAGCTTCATAAATAGTTCATGAGGAATGTCCTCTCCAAACCACAACCTGTCAAAAGCATGCAATGATAATTCTTTTTTTTTTTATTTTTATTTTTTTACAAATTTGTCACATGAAAAACCTCACTGGTCATATCTCTATTTTAACTTCCTTCACATTTTCACTCATCATTTTGTCCGAATCCTAACGTGAAAGCAAACCAATTGACTCGTTGCAAAAGATGGGCATCTGTCATTAGTCGGATTCCAGACGCATTTCTGAAACAGTGAAACAATTTGGGTCACAAGACTCGTTACATCAAAACGTGCCGTTGACTGATTTTCACCTTGAATTTGATTATACATTTATGCTTTCAATGGCGGTGTCGCAGTGGACGACTGGTTAGCACATTTGCCTCACAGTTGTGGGGACCAGGGTTCAAATCCCAGCCTCGCCTGTGTGGAGTTTGCATGTTCTCCCCGCGCCTGCGTGGGTTTTTTCTGGGTACTCCGGTTTCCTCCCACATCTCAAAAACATGCATGTTAGGTTACTTGAGGACTCTAAATTGCCTGTAGGTGTGAATGTGAGTGTGAATGGTTGCTTGTTTATATGTGCCCTGCGATTGGCTGGCGACCAGTTCAGGGTGTACCTCGCCTCTCGCCTGAAGATAGCTGGGATAGGCTTCAGCATGCCCGCGACCCTTGTGAGGATAAGCGGTACAGAAAATGGATGGATGTTGCTCCCCCCACTATATACGGAACCAGATCTATTATAAGATCATTTGATGTACTGTAATTTCACCAACACAACTTTTTGCAGATTTACAGTAGTCTTTCGTGGTCATTAATGTCGTCAATAGAGATGGCAAATAAACAGGAAAAATCGCATGCATTGTCTGTCCAGATCACTATGAAATTCGACATTAAGTGCAGTATAGTTGGAACTATCTTTTTTGACAGTTAGTTGGTTTGATGGCCTGCGATTGGCTGGCAACCAGTTCAGGGTGTACCCCGCCTCCTGCCCGATGACAGCTGGGATAGGCTCCAGCACGCCCGCGACCCTACTGAGGAGAAGCGGCTCAGAAAATGGATGGATGGATGGTTTGATGGCAGTTATTTCGGACTAATATACAAAGCATGCTATACAACAGTAGTTCGCCTTTTTATGCATCCTAATCTTCATGAACTGTACCTCTTTAACTTACAACCCCAATTCCAATGAAGTTGGGATGTTGTGTTAAACATAAATAAAAACAGAACACAATGATTTGCAAATCACGTTCAACCTATATTTAATTGAAAACACAACAAAGACAAGGTATTTAATGTTCAAACTGATCAACTTTATTGTTTTTAGCAAATAATCATTAACTTCGAATTTTATGGCTGCAACATGTTCCCAAAAAGATGGGACAGGTGGCAAAAAAGACTGAGAAGGTTGAGGAATGCTCATCAAACACCTGTTTGGAACATCCCACAGGTGAACTGGCCATGATTGCTTCCCTGAATTGCTCAGTCATTCACAAGCAAAGATAGGGCGAGGATCACCTCTTTTTGAAGAAGTGCGCGAGAAAATAGTCGAACAGTTTAAGGACAATGTTCCTCAACGTATAATTGCAAGGAATTTAGGGATTTCATCATCTACGGTCCATATCATCATCAAAAGGTTCACAGAATGTAGAGAAATGAATGCAATTAAGCGGCTCGGCCGAAAACCAACATTGAATGCCCGTGACCTTCGATCCCTCAGACGGCGCTGCATCAAAAACCGACATCAATGTGTAAAGGATATCACCGCATGGGCTCAGGAACACTTCAGAAAACCAACGTCAGTAAATACAGTTCGGCGCGACATCCGTAAGTGCAACTTGAAACCCTACTATGCAAAGCAAAAGCCATTTATCAACAACACGCAGAAACGCCGACGGCTTCTCTGGGCCATTTCAAATAGTTTTTGGAAATTGTGGACGTCGTGTCCACCGGCCCAAAGAGGAAAAGAACCATCCGGACCGTTATGGATGCAAAGTTCAAAAGCCAGCATCTGTGATGGTATGGGGCTGTGTTAGTGCCAATGGCATGGGTAATTTACACATCTGTGAAGGCACCATTAATGCTGAAAGGTACATACAGGTTTTGGAGAAACATATGCTGCCATCCAAGCAACGTCTCTTTTATGGACGCCCCTGCTTATTTCAGCAAGACAATGCCAAACCACATTCTGCACATGTTACAACAGCGTGGCTTCGTAGTAAAAGAGAGTGGGTACTCCACTGGCCTGCCTGCAGTCCAGACCTGTCTCCCTTTGGAAAATGTGTGGCGAATTATGAAGCGTAAAATACAACAACGGAGACCTCGGACTGTTGAACAGCTGAAGCTGTACATCAAGCAAGAATGGGAAATAATTCCACCTACAAAGCTTCAACAATTAGTGTCCTCAGTTCCCAAACGTTTGTTGAATGTTGTTAAAAGAAAAGGTGATGTAACACAATGGTAAACATGACCCTGTCCCAGCTTTTTTGGAATGTTTTCCAGCCATAAAATTAAAAGTTAAGGATTATTTGCTAAAAACAATCAAGTTGATCAGTTTGAACATTAAATATCTTGTCTTTGTAGTGTATTCAATTAAATATAGTTTGAACATGATTTGCAAATGATGTATGTCAATGTAAATGTAAATATGTACTCAGAAGTTATGCATGGCTCTGCAAAGTAGCCTTTACCCACAGTAATGGATGTTGAAGGCACGAGCTTGACAGAACAACAAGATATTTAGGGATGTTTTATCTCCTCTCCTCCGAAACCACGCCCTTACTCTTTCTACTGTATGTTTATCTGCTCCCTGTCTATTGCTCTGCTACTTTTAGGGCCTCACTTGAGCGTTAGCAGTCTGTCAATGAGAAGTATTGGTTGGTGACCGGCACAGTCGATGACGCTGACAGTGTGCAGTTATTGTTCTAATTAAGATGCCACACTTGAGTTAAACCACAACATTAGCATTTGAAGGGGAATTGATCAGGCTGTCAGAGTCAGGGAATGGGGAGGGGGAGATATAGTGGGATCTGTAATATGAGCTTCCGTTTGTGTGGAGGGGTGGTGTGTTGGTGTAAAAGAATAATATAAAGTAAAAAGAAAATTAATTTAAAAGAAAATCATGATAAACAGGGCGGCACGGTGGAGGACTGGTTAGCACATTTGCCTCACATTCTGAGGTCCCAGATTCAAATCTGGCCTCCCTGTGCGGAGTTTGCATGTCCTCCCCAAGCCTATGTGGTTTTCCTCCCACTTCCCAAAAACATGCATGGTAGGTTGATTGAAGACTCTACATTGTCCGTAGGTGTGAACGTGAGTGTGAATGGTTGTTTGTCTATTTGTGCCCTGCGATTGGGTGGCAACCAGTTCAGGGTGTACCCTGCCTCTTTGAGGTCGGCACCAGCATGCCTGCAACCCTACTGAGGATAAGCGGTTCAGAAAATAGATGGTTCAATGATGATAAAGAAAAGAAAAGAAATATTGATACATTATTTTTCATACACTAATTGCATAGCGGCGGCACGCTGGTCAAATGGTTAGCACATCTGCCTCACAGTTCTGAGGAGCGGGGTTCAAATCCCGGCCCTGCTTGTGTGGAGTTTGTATGTTCTCCCCGTGTCTGCATTGGTTTTCTCCGGGCACTCCGGTTTCCTCCCACATCCCCAAAACATGCATGGTAGATTAATTGAAGACTCTAAATTGCCCGTAGGTGTGAATGTGAGTGCGAATGGTTGTTTGCTTGTATGTGCCCTGCGATTGGCTGGCAACCGGTTCAGGTTGTACCCCTGCCTCCTGCCCGAAGATAACTGGGATAGGCTCCAGCATGCCCGCAACCCTAGTGAGGATAAGCGGTAAATGAAAATGGCTGGATAATTGCAGAAATATACAAATATAATTTCATATTTCTTTCAAATTCTTATGTATTATTTCACTATATCACACTGTGTAGTTTGTCATATATGTATTGGCTTTTATTTTTGCTTAGTTTTACTCTGCTGTCTGCGGCCAGTTCAGCATTGGAAATGAGAATCTGTTCTCAATTGGCTCACCTGGATAAATGGATCAATGGTTAAATAAATAAATAAACAAACAAATAAATAGATAAATAAAATAAAATACAATACAATTCCATATTTTGTGTCATTATCAGTCTGGACAGCAAAAGCCTTGAGCTAAAATGCAACCTTTTACTCAAAGAAGATGTAAGTAATGAAATGACACTTTAATACAAAACCAAAAAAAAATAAAATAAATAAAAAAAATCATTTATATATATATATATATATATATATATATATATATATATATATATATACAAAAAATTATAAAAAAATCAAATATACAAAACAGTTTACTGAATGGTGTAGTGGTACATTTGGCTGACTTTCAGTGGAGGCAATGTGGGTTCAGTACACACTCGGTGACGGTCTGAATAATTATCTCTTTATGCCTTGGTGACTGACTGGTGACAGGTCCAAATGCAGTCCACCTTTTAGCTGAAGTCAGTTGGGATCGCCTCCAACTCCCTGCGGCCCTGAACAGGATAGGTCATATTGAAAATGGATGGTAGAATAAAAATATTCGAAACGACCAACAGAATTGATCTGTAGACCACGGTTTTTAGCCATCCGTCCATCTTTTATGCCACTTTTCCTCATGAGTCTCTGGTGAGCTAAAGCCTATCTACCAGCTGACCTTGGGCAAAAAGCAGGACTGGTCATTAGTCAATTACAAGGCAGCATTCTTTTTCAGTGAAAATAAAACTTGACCTACTTGGAGAATACTTCAGCTCCTCAGCATCCTCATACCTCGTCAAGCAGTGGCAGACTGACAAAATGATTGCAGGCATCTCATCTCTTAAATACCTCATGGCCCCAAATCAACCAGGAAAAATGTTGTCAGCCCTGTCCACAGACAAGGAGTTGGTTGGGACCAATTTTGTGGTCAGGTGTGCTTTCTTGGAGAAAAGAGCTTTCCTGGTCTTTTCAAATCCAGCACTGTGCTACGATAAGAGAGCGTGAAAGGGGCTGACTGGACTTGTGTTCATTTTATTGAATGGTAACGTTTTGTTGGTGGTTTTGTGTCCATACGCCACCCAGGTAGTATGCATCGTTTCTGAGCGTGCAGCACACAGAACAGTGACACTATGTGCTCATACTGTTACACGTGCTGTCCACAGTCATTTGCAAATGACAAGATTGTATTAGGCATGGTTTACGTAGATTGTTAATAATATTATTTAGATTTGATAAGATAAAGGGCGGCACGGTTGACGACTGGTTAGAGCGTCAGCCTCACAGTTCTGAGGACCGGGGTTCAATCCCCGGCCCCGCCTGTGTAGAGTTTGCATGTTCTCCCCGTGCCTGCGTGGGTTTTCTCCGGGCACTCCGGTTCCCTCCCACATCCCAAAAACATGCATGATTTGGAGACTCTAAATTGCCCGTAGGTGTGCATGTGAGTGCAAATGGTTGTTTGTTTGTATGTGCCCTGCGATTGGCTGGCAACCAGTTGAGGGTGTACCCCGCCTCCTGCCCGATGACAGCTGGGATAGGCTCCAGCACGCCCGCGACCCTCGTGAGGAGAAGCGGCTCAGAAAAGGGATGGTTGGATGGATGAATAAGATAAAGCTGCATACAAGGTGGAATTGACAAACATTTGAATTGGGGATAGAAGAGTAAACAAATCCCTTATTGCCGCTCCCTCTTAGGTATGATTTGAACTGCACACATAGTAAATGACAGATGTTTATTCAGTGTACAACCAATTGCACACAAAATCACTCGGCTTTACAAGATCAGTGAGTTTAAAAAAACGATAACCGATCACCGATCCGATCACATGATGGAGGAATATGTCTATTTAAATGACCTGTTGATTTACTGTATATACTTGTGTTCTTAATTGCTCAAAAAATATATATTTACAATAAATAATGTATCTTTATTCCTCTATTCCTCAAACACACGGTGCGATACATTATTGTTGTCGTCACCATGGTAACGAGTGTATCCGGTCGCGTTCGCGTTGACACGATGAAGCCCAGTGATCGGAAAAAACGGGATGCGGTGGTATCGGAATATTTGATTTTATTGCATTAGTCTGACAGTGCAATCTTGAAAGAGCAAATTTTTCTTGTAGTCTCCGTGTTCTCTGTCTCCGACATGTTGTCTGTCCCACACCGCCGCCATGTTTTTAATTTTTTTTAAAAATAACTTTATTGGCCGTCATATATTTACAGGACTACGCCAAAAGGCACGCGACAAGGCTAAAAATAAACTAGCTTTTGGATTCAAATATACTGTGCCCGATGGCGACGCGGAGTAAATGTCTTTTGCGGAGCCGATCAATGACGTCATTGATCGTATCGCCGAATTATGACATGAAAGCCGATCAGCATAAAGTGCTAATTATCGGCCAATACTGATAAGGCTGATGAAATCGGTGTAAAGTCTAAAAATCACAGCATCAGTGTATACATAACGTATACACTTCCGGACCTTTGGGTTGCTACGCTGTAGAAATCTGTGAGCATCTGATTACACGCAGTGGAATAGCTGTGTGCGCGGGTACATATTACATATTACATATCTGCTGCTGATAAATATGAATGACCAACAGCTATACTTCATGCATTTAAGTGCAGTGATGCATATTTACTCAGCTCACTGCACACACTTAGTCACATTTAACCCATTCTCACATTTCATTTCACCAATACTTGTGCATGCACAACACATGTGGACACACAGGGTTCATTCTTGTCTGAGTGGGGACACTTTTATCTAAGCTAGGCTGAGATGTTTGGGCGCACCAGTGAGTGCTTTACTGTAGTCAAGGAGTAATTACAAAGGTGTTTGGATTGCCAAGTTATTTAAGTAGACAATTCCTTTTGCGTAATATTTTGAAACCTAGGGAAACTGATTCCGTTTAGTTTCTGTATTTGTATTCTGTATTATTTTTTTTTGTCTTGAAAATGTGTTGTTTCATTGAACACTACAATGGAGGATTTGTTTGGCAATTTTTTTTCAGATCTGTCTTTTACTCTTCTGGGGAGACTTTTTACAAGATTTTGTAGTCTGTTGATATTTCTGTTGTACAGAAAGAAGTAAGGTCAGATGAGAGGGCCCTACAATCTGTTTGATGTGGTTGAGGTCTCTGTGAGAGTCAATCGATGTCCTCCATGCCAAATTCACCCAGCCATGTCTTTAAGTGCCTTTATATCACACTGTATATTTTTAAATTTTAATAGTAAAGATACAGCAATATATTATGTCACCACAAACAGTCTGACAAACAGACATTAAACAACCAAGATGCGTTCAATTGAACCAATATTGTTTTTAATGATCATGAAAGAAAAAAAGATTGAGCCGCAATATAACCCTTTTCTTTGTTCACCGGGTGCTGTAACCAACCTGACAACCAAATGTCGTTTAAATTGAAAATGTCCTCTGTAACATTTAAGACCCCAAGGCCCTTCTGTTCATTGATTATCACTGATGGCAAACATCTACATAACAATGGGGATGTTCAAGGTTAGTTCATGCTGAAATGATTTTCTGCGACCATTTCAGGTAGATTAATCTTCAAAAATAATGCCTTTTCTACACGGACTAATATCAAGGTCCATGGACGCTCATCTCCTTGTTCTCCTATTTGACGAAGGAGAAAAGCTATCGACTAAACATCAAATCCCCTATCTGCATGGAGGACCATTTCTCCTTGTCTCAGCATTCACACCTCTTCCATTATGGCTCATGATTTCATTTTAACAGGCAAAGGACCCTCTGAAATGCACTATACACTACAGACAAAAAAAATAAGAAAGACAGAAAGAAGCAAACAAAGAAAAACAAATTGAAATGAGAGCACTTTGAGAAACAGAAATTTCAGTAGTTGAACATGCTTGAGTTGTTCCATGTTAAATTTATCTTAAGCGATATTTGAGCATTATCTAATGAAAGAAATGGCTGCCATTGAATAAAACATCTTTGCAGTTGTAGCTAACTCATGACCGACACAGTTTTGATGGTAGTTTCATTTTGAGCCTAGTAGGGAACACCACAAACTTCAAAGCTCAGCTATAAAACATCTAACACCACAAAAAGCATGGCAATAGTTGGCGGGAAAGACATTTATATTTTCTACTTTGCTATTTGCAAGTTGGTTCAGATTTTATAAATCTATATATCATCAATGCTTTAACAACTGGCTTAACTCAATTAAATACACAAATTAAAGACAGGCTTGATGTTCCTTTAACCATCACAGAAAACGCATTAAAAAAATATGCAATTGGGACGAGCGCCTGGCCCGGACGGAATCTCCGTTGAATTAATTAAACATTTCTGGCCAATACTAGGGCCTTTATTTTTCAGAACAGTCAAGGAGATAAACGATAATGGTTAAATAAGTAGCCATATGAACACAGCATCAATTTAATTATTACTAAAGTCTGGTAAAGACCCCACTCTCCTGGCTAATTATCGGCCCTTATCACTGATTAATGTATTAAAGGTAGAAGTTCCACAAATAATGTCAGACGTCTGTTAAATTTAATGAGCATGTCACAGCATAAAAATTTAAATGCAATCATCATTTCATTTGATGCAGAGAAAGCTTTCCATAAAGTTAATTGCTTTCCTGTTTGCAGTAATTCGCAAATTTGGCTTTGGAGACTCATTTATACATTGGATAGCAACATTATCGAACTCTCCGAAAGCGACAGTCACCACAAATAGGATTACATCGCAATGTTTTACTTTACAAAGAGGCACCAGACAAGGACGTCCACTCTCACTAATGCTATTTGTAATATTCATCGAACCTCTTGCTGCCGCTATACTTCAGAATGCTAATATTAAAGGTATCTGCTCGCTAGTAACAGAACACAGAATCAATCTGCATGCTGATAGTATTCGTCTTTATTTACAGGAACCCAAGTCTTCTCTTCAGGCACTCTTCAATCTCCTTAAAACATTTTCACAAATATCAGATTACTCTATCAAATGGACAAAGTCAACAATCCTCCCAATAACAGCAAACTCATGGAATCCTGCAGATCAAATCCCAGATTACCCCATTGCTATAGGAAACATTAAGTATTTAGGTATTCATATTTCACCAAAACTCACAAAACTAACCAATCTAAATTACACACCACTTCTGGAAAAAAATCACAGCTGACTTAAAACGCCTGCAATTGGCTGGCAACCAGTTCAGGGTGTACCCCGCCTCCTGCCCGTTGTTAGCTGGGATAGGCTTGAGCACTCCCGCGACCCTAGTGAGGATAAGCGGCTCAGAAAATGGATGGATGGATGGACTTAAAACATGGGAAAAACATACCTATATCACTACCTATAGCCACAATAAATATTAAAACCTTACCTCAAATAAATTATTTATTCTCAGTGATTCCATTTAAACCCACATCTAAATGGTTTCAAACATTAGATTCTGCTGTAGTAAATTTTTATGAAAAAAATAAGAAAAATAGAATTTGTTTATCCACTCCAGAAATGTAAACAGGGGAAAGGGGCCTAAATGCTCCCAACTTTAAACACTATTATTTAGCTAACCAATTACAATACCTCATCAAACGGATGCACCACAATGAGGAGTGTGATTCTTAGCTAGAATTGGAACAAATAGACTGCAACAACATCAAACTCCCAAAAGTCTTAAACACCATAAATGCTTCAAGAACCCAATAATCGCATCTACCTTAACGGCTTGGTGGAAAAGTTTAGAATCTACAGGATCTCAATTAGCTCCCAGTATGCTCTCCCCAATCTTGCATAATCCATCCATCCATCCATCCATCCATCCATCCATCCATTTTCTGAGCCACTTCTCACCAGGGTCGCGGGCGTGCTGGAGCCTATCCCAGCTATAATCGGGCAGGAGGCGGGGTACCGGGATTGAACCCCGGTTCTCAGAACTGTGAGGCAGATGCTCTAACCAGTCGGTCACCGTACCGCCTCTGGCATAATAATAATAATAATAATACCCCTTCATTTTAATGGGAAAAACATGGAAATGACCACCTACAACAACTATTAGGCTTTACACGATCAGGATTTCTGGGGACCGATCACCGAACAGCGAATTTAAAAAAACGATCACCGATCCGATCACAAGATGGAGGAATGTGTCTATTTAAATGACCTGTTCATTTACTGTATATACTTGTGTATTTAATTGCTCAAAAAATTATATTTATAATAAATAATGTATCTTTGTTCATCTATTTATGCCAGTGAGGCATAGTGACAGACAGAGCAAATGAATGGTCTTCTATTAGATGGCAGGAAGTAAATGCAGTAATTAATGTCTCCACTTTTTGTGACATTTTTGTTTGTTGGTGTGCCGTGAGATTTTTCAATTGAAAAATATGTTCCTTGGCTCCATAAAGGTTGGAAATCACTGCTCTAGTCAGATCGTGTATTTTAATCAGTCAGGTCAAACCAACATTACATGACAGAAATAATGGGTGCTAACTTACTGTAATTAAAGTAATTTATTTTTAATTAAATTACTTCACCCACACTGAAACTTTGGAGCGACAGAACGCCAGCATGTTTCCATCCAACCGTTTGTGGTACCACTAGCTTGCTAGGCTGCAGAACATTTTATTGCCTGCTTGTGAGCCATATCGTATTAAAAGTAGGTGAACATACCTCAAGCGAGCCTTAAACGAACGCCCTCTCCTGTCCTGAGCACCTGTGACCACCAACACACGTTTTTCCCCATTTTGTCCTTATAATACAAAATCGACGCGCCCCACTCTTGTCGTCATCGCCACGGTAACGAGTGTATCCGGTCGCATTTGAGTTGACAAGATAAAGCCCAATGATCGTAAAGAAACGGGTTGCGGTGATATCGGAATACAAGATTTTACTTGCAGCAGTCTGACAGTACAATCGTGAAAGAGCAAATTTATCTTGTAGTCTGATCCGGGCATTACGTGATGTCTGTCCCACACCGCCGGCATGTTTTTTTTAATTTTTTTTTAAAAATAATGTTAGATATATTGTAGAAGTTATCATTTATTTGCTTAGCTTGCATTAGTATTATGGACAATGTTTAGAAAGAAAGATGTCTCGCCTTCAAGAAGATGACTCAGCAGGAATCATCTGAGAGAAGGACGTGGCCGGGACGTGGCAGGTGCCATGTTTTCACCTTGAAACCCTACCCTTAGTGTGTTGTGTCTTGTAGCTTAGTACGTTATGTCTTGTAAACTTAGAAACCTCCCTATTTTCAAATAAATGCAGGAGCGACGGGAGAGATTGTTTAGAGCGTGTTGAGAGGCTGTAATCTGAACAATCTCCCATGCGCCCTCCTCATGAGTAAAATGACCAACGTCTTCATTCCTTTTGTGTTTATTCATAATAATGTTTGGTGAGATAAATCCAACATTAAATTGGTCCTTCGAGCCGGATGTCAACACACCCGAGGATTCCAGTTGTGGAGCCGACACCCAGTTAAGAGACCGTGGCCACGGCAATTGAGACCCTTTCCGGGACTGGTCTTCGTACTCCTCAACTGGGATCTGAAGGTTGACGACAATCCACAGGATTGAAGACGACTGGTGAGTTAAATTTTTTAAAAATTTTTTGAAGAATGAATGTATCGCGCGACAAAGAAGTCTGCGGCGAAATAAACCTTGTGTAATACTAGTCACTGGCAAGTAACTGATGGACGGCGGAGTCCGACAAATTCCGCATGGACGGCGGAGTCCTTTACGTGCTAAAATTCCGTGTTAAAATTAAAAAAAAATACAAAAAATAAAGGACGGCGGAGTCCTAGACGTACTTAAAATTCCGTACCTTTGTGTTTCCGTGTTTCCATGTTTTCGTGTGTTTGTTAAAACGTTACTAATTTCGTGTGTGTGTGTGTAAAAGTATGGATGTAAGAGACTGGATTGTAAGTGACAACTGAGTTTGGAAGCAGAGGCAAGAATCCTCCGCCCCATTTGGGGTAGAAGGTTGAGGTTTACCATAACTCAGACATTCATTGTCACCCAGTCATTGTTTGAATAAAGTCAGTATTAGGTCACTCTAGGTGCGAATAAACTGACTTCCAAATTCACAAAAATGGGAAACAATAACAATAAAACGAATCCAACAGAAAGCCTGACGTGTAAAGACTGGCAATGTGTACAACTTCAAAACCCTTCCAAAATAAAACATTTAAACACGCGGATAACCAAATACGGTTTCGCTGGCTAGCTAAATTCGCAAAAATTAGTTCAACTTCGAAACAAAATAGAGGGTCGACACAAAAAATAATATATCACAAATGGAAAAAGATGGATTTGACGACTTACTTTTTGGCTAAACATGGCGTCTAAAAGAGAAAAAGGATAGGAGAAAAAGAAATACTATTGAGGCAAAGAGGGAGATAATTTTAGAGGACGCAGCAGAGTAAGATATGGTCGAAAATGTTATGATAATACCATCTGTTGGTGCTGTGGAGATAAAGGCCACATCGCACGTAACTGCCCTAAGAAAAATGACAGAGAATATGGACAAACAACCGCATGACTAAGCCAACCTGATTCCCAACTCAACAAATCCTCTTGTTTAATTATTACAGAGAATGAGGAAGTGGATTTCAATTTACAGGACATTCTGAGTTTGGACACAAAAAAAAAAAAAAAAAAAAAAAAAAAAAAAAAAAACCTGAAATAACCTTGTCAATAAATGGGAAAGAAATGAAATTTCCTTGCGATACAAAAGCATGTAGGAAAAGATCCCAGGTTCCAAACTATCGGGACATAAGGCAATAGTTAAATCTGCAAATACGCAAATTACTTTTGCCATGGAACTTGAACTTGAGCCTGTGTGGATTAGAGAGAGTTCGCCCTCAGGGGAGAACTTGTAAAATGCCAATTTTCAAAGTCCCGGAGTGCCCTGTGAATTTGTTGGGAAGAGATGGCTTATTCCAACTAGGACTTATACTCATTCCATCTTCAAATAAAAATATTGTAGTGAAACGAAAACATGAATTAAAAAGAGACAACCTCTATATGACACTAGAAAACAGAGAAAGTACATTCTATTATACAATCGATATCCCAGACAAACCACCGTTAAACATGGGAGAGAGTCTGTTGTCTGCAGCCTTGCAGCTTATCACACAAATAGAAGATAAAAAAAACAAAAAAACAATGATGAGCTGCATATAACACTGTGGTACAAAAACACGCCAATGCAAGACCCAGTATATGAAAACAAGTTACAACAAGCGACACCTGATAAAATTACTGAAGATTATCTGTACTCAGACAATGAAGCAAAAGTCGCGGCAGGAATTATTTTACTGGACAAATTAAAGGAACTGTATAAAAATACAAGTGTCCCACGTATTTCATTGTGCAAAGATTATGGGTCACAATGGAAACATGTGGGAACATTACTGAAACAAGGATAGGAGACAAATGATTGGCGACAAATAGAAAACAAACTGGAATACAGTGCGTCAACTGGTCTAATCAGGAATGCGATGTTTTGGACAACGCAGGCTGATGAAGGGAGACACATGCATCCTGTATGATTGGACCAAATGATCCTCACTGAAATTGATGAAGAAATATTGACATAAGCAATGCTTTCGTTTCTATACCAATAGAAAAGAACAGTCAAATTTGGTTTGCATTTAAATTTGAGGGAGAAAATATATTTTTACTAGATTACCACAAGGTTACTGTGAAAGTCCAACCATTTATTCACAAGTAATAATAACAAGCATGTCTAAATTCACTCCCCCAGGAGGGCGTGACATGCAAAGATTCATTAGCCTTACTGTGTCATCTAGCAGAGGAGGGACATAAAGTTAACAAGAATAAATTGCAATGGTGTAAAAAAACAAGTCAAATATCTGGTACATAATCTAAGTGTAGGAGGAAGGACTATATTAGAAGTCAGAAAAGCTCCAGTTTTAAAAAACCCTAATTTCACCAATATTGATATCAATTGCTGTTTTTGCAGCCATTCTGACATTTTGTGGATGTTGTTGTATCCCATGCATTCGGGCTTTAATCAGTAAATTAATCACCACAGCCATAACACCATGGAGAACCGTATGGAGATGATGTATCCATTACTGTTTGATGATAAAGATAATGATGATGATGATGATGATTTTGCTTTAACTGATTTGTTTCCTGATTCAGATGATTACGATGTTTAAACTACAAAATTCATGTATGACAAATTTACTCTGAGTATAAATGTATTTGTTTCATAAAAATTATTCTACAGTTAAAAAATTGAAATGAAGTGACTGTAAGATGATATGAGAATTTGTGCAAATACATGATAAACAGGAGGGAAATGTTAGATATATTGTAGAAGTTATCATTTATTTGCTTAGCTTGCATTAGTATTATGGACAATGTTTAGAAAGAAAGATGTCTCGCCTTCAAGAAGATGACTCAGCAGGAATCATCTGAGAGAAGGACGTGGCCGGGACGTGGCAGGTGCCATGTTTTCACCTTGAAACCCTACCCTTAGTGTGTTGTGTCTTGTAGCTTAGTACGTTATGTCTTGTAAACTTAGAAACCTCCCTATTTTCAAATAAATGCAGGAGCGACGGGAGAGATTGTTTAGAGCGTGTTGAGAGGCTGTAATCTGAACAATCTCCCATGCGCCCTCCTCATGAGTAAAATGACCAACGTCTTCATTCCTTTTGTGTTTATTCATAATAATGTTTGGTGAGATAAATCCAACAGCGACCAACATCAACTCCGTCCTCAAAAAGGCCCAGCAGAGGATGTACTTCCTGCGGCTTCTGAGAAAGCACGGCCTGCCACCGGAGC
>NC_084532.1:497949-615350 GCF_024500275.1 Phycodurus eques | reverse complement strand
GTTAGATATATTGTAGAAGTTATCATTTATTTGCTTAGCTTGCATTAGTATTATGGACAATGTTTAGAAAGAAAGATGTCTCGCCTTCAAGAAGATGACTCAGCAGGAATCATCTGAGAGAAGGACGTGGCCGGGACGTGGCAGGTGCCATGTTTTCACCTTGAAACCCTACCCTTAGTGTGTTGTGTCTTGTAGCTTAGTACGTTATGTCTTGTAAACTTAGAAACCTCCCTATTTTCAAATAAATGCAGGAGCGACGGGAGAGATTGTTTAGAGCGTGTTGAGAGGCTGTAACCTGAACAATCTCCCATGCCCCTCCTCATGAGTAAAATGACCAACGTCTTCATTCCTTTTGTGTTTATTCATTATAATGTTTGGTGAGATAAATCCAACATTAAATGAAACAAAGAAACATATGATGTCATTTTTAGGTCTGACAAATTAAGGGAGAGCATGGATTCAAAACTATGCAGAAATTATTGCACCATTGTCAAAATTGATGTATGAAGCAAACCTTAAAATGACATCACCTGTTCTATGGAATACAGAGGCGGAAAAGACCTTCTGTGACATTAAACAACATTTGGTGTCCAGGGCTGCGCTCGGCCTTCCACATTTAATGATAAAACATTCATTCAAATTGTAGATTGTAAAAGCTATGACATGACCTCCGTACTTACACAACAATACGGTGATATACTAAGAAAAATGGGCTTATTTTTTGACTAAATTGGACAACGTGACGTGTGCATTACTGCATTGTGTCAGAGCAGTTGTGGCAGCTTCAATGGCAGTAGAGAGCAGTTCCACGATTGTGTTATTTCATCCATTAACTCTTAAGGACCCACATACAGGGTCTGCTCTCCTATTGCAAACCAATATGGCGTTTTTAACACCTGCAAAATATTTATCTTGCATGGCCATCTTGCTGTCACAACCACATTTGACTGTTGAGCGATGCACAACCTTAAATCCAGCCAAGCTAACACCCTTACCTGATGAAGGCACGCAGCATGATTGTCAGGAATTGGCCGAACAAACTGCTGAATTAGTAGCATTAACCGAGGCATGCAAACTAAAAATAAATAAAGATGGTACAATCTATACTGATAGCCAGTAAGAGGGTTCCACAACAAGAACGCAATTCAAAGTGCAAAACTACAAAATGAAATTTACATTAGCAAAGAGAAAAAAAAAAAGAAAAAAAAAACTATTCAAATGGGCTGCTATATTGAGCCATGCTGTGTCACATGTCTCAACAGGAGGGATGGTAAGACAGATAAATCAATATTATACAACTTATGGTTTTAATTCCTATTAAAATAATAATAATAATAATAATTTGTAGAGCATGTATGATTTGTGCTAGGTATAATCCACAAGGCAATTTGAGGCCCAGGAGAGGAATATTGAATTAAACCAAAGTGAAGGAAAAAAGTATTGTTTGGTTATCATAGATGCATTTTCTAAATGGATCGAATTATTCTCAACAAAATCACCTGATGCTCTGACGGTGGCAAAAGCACTATGTAAAGACATCATTCCAAAATATGGCATACCTGAAACCATTTACAGTGATAATGGGACTCATTTTGTAAATCAAATAATCAATAAAATAGGAACCATGTTCCACATCAATTTGAAAAACCATTGTGCTTACCACCACCCTCAGAGTGTAGATCTCGTGGAAAGAATGAATGGGACAATAAAAAATAGCAGAAAGAAACACGTGGGTTCATTTAACACACTGTAAAAGAGTCATTTCAGCTGAGTACTCAAATAGGGAAGGTGAGCAAAAGTCTGATAACGGAGCGGGAGCAGATGTGTAGATTCTGAAAACGCTTGCTGGTCAGTGAAGAAAAAAGACACCAACCCGTTTAGTGAGAACTCAGCAGAATGGCACACCCGCGTTGGTTAGGAGATTCGATGAGTTGTTACATAGCAACTTTGGTTACTATAGTGTTGATTTTGTTTTGTGGTACATGGGGCGTCCCACCCTAAATGCATTTTTTAGATAGGAAATCACCTAGAACTGGACCAATATGACCAACCCAATAATAAGAAATTTGGAAGCATTAACTCGTACCAAAAGGAGTACAGTTGATGATCAGAACTGTGGGCATGACCTCCAAAAGCGGCAAAACAGTTTAATATTTTGTGCCCCCCAAAATCAAGATACTTTAATCATAATTCCATATGCGGCTCTCACCAATGATGCTCAAGAGAATGGGCAGAATTGAGAATAGGTGAAACAGGTTATGATTGGTCCAGTTGGTCACAAAAAAATAGCAAAAGAATATAGAAAGAAGTTTAACATAAGCAAAATGGCCCATAGTTTAATATTGAAATACAAATCAAGTCACCCAGTGTGTTTGATGATGAGTTTGGGGGCATATTCTGGCGGAAAAGATCCCCACTTCCGAGTAGCATTGTGTTATGGCAACCGTGTTGAACCAGAAATGCCATTAAAAAACTTCAAAGAAAAGTGAACACATTTTAATGGTTAATAACATAACTACTTATGATTGGTTCCTTGTAGTCACAGGAGTTTTCGGGACAAAATTCTATTCTAGTAGCACCGAATAATTTCACTTGTATAAACATGATTAGTAAAGGAAAAAAAAATAAAAATAGGACCACTTAACGACACACGGTGTAAAGTAACCTTAAAAGTCGGACCAAAATTTATGCCAGTATCCCGGAGCAGCAGCTGGTGGTGGTCCGGAGATGATAGACTGTTTGATAGATTACCTAAAGATCTGGATTGTGAACTATTATCACTTTGATATTGCATGTGTCAGTATACCCTATGCCTGTTCAAGATTTAATGGAAAGGGCACCAATGTTTTTGTCCAATCTAGAACATAGACAAAAAATAGATTTATCCTGGCAGAGGCAAAATTATCCAACATAAAATATACATCAACAGCCATAGGTGTTCCTCGTGGGGTTCCTAATCAATACAAATTAGCTGACCAAGTTGCAGGAGGACTTCATATGCTGGTGGTGTACGATTAATAAAAATGTTGATGGGATAAACTATATCCACTTCAATGTACAGAGATTAGGAAATTGGACTCAGAGTGGGTTGGAAGCTGTGCATGAGCAGCTCAAAGCTACCTCTTCAAGGACGTTCCAAAACCGCATAGCTGTCGACACACTCCTCGCAAGAGAGGGAGGTGTTTGCGGTATGTTTGGAGAACAAACAATACTGCTTCAGATGGCAGCTTGACCAGAGCCATCGATGGTCTACGGACCCTCAATCAACACTCCTTGTGGGACAGCTGGATGGACGTTTTTGGTAAATATAAAACCCTAATTTCACCAATATTGATATCAATTGCTGTTTTTGCAGCCATTCTGACATTTTGTGGATGTTGTTGTATCCCATGCATTCGGGCTTTAATCAGTAAATTAATCACCACAGCCATAACCCCATGGAGAACCGTATGGAGATGATGTATCCATTACTGTTTGATGATAAAGATAATGATGATGATGATGATTTTGCTTTAACTGATTTGTTTCCTGATTCAGATGATTATGATGTTTAAACTACAAAATTCATGTATGACAAATTTACTCTGAGTATAAATGTATTTGTTTCATAAAAATGATTCTACAGTTAAAAAATCGAAATGAAGTGACTGTAAGATGATATGAGAATTTGTGCAAATACATGATAAACAGGAGGGAAATGTTAGATATATTGTAGAAGTTATCATTTATTTGCTTAGCTTGCATTAGTATTATGGACAATGTTTAGAAAGAAAGATGTCTCGCCTTCAAGAAGATGACTCAGCAGGAATCATCTGAGAGAAGGACGTGGCCGGGACGTGGCAGGTGCCATGTTTTCACCTTGAAACCCTACCCTTAGTGTGTTGTGTCTTGTAGCTTAGTACGTTATGTCTTGTAAACTTAGAAACCTCCCTATTTTCAAATAAATGCAGGAGCGACGGGAGAGATTGTTTAGAGCGTGTTGAGAGGCTGTAACCTGAACAATCTCCCATGCGCCCTCCTCATGAGTAAAATGACCAACGTCTTCATTCCTTTTGTGTTTATTCATTATAATGTTTGGTGAGATAAATCCAACAAATAACTTCATTGGCCATCAGATATTTACAGTACGACATCAAAAGACACGCGACAAGGCTAAAAATAAACTAGCATTTGGCTTCAAATATACTGTGCACGCGGCGACGTGGAGTAAATGTCTTGCGGAGCTGATCGATGACGTCATTGATCGAATTATGGCGAATTATGACAAAGCCGATCAGCATGAAATACTAAATATCGGCCGATACCGATCAGCCCGATAAAATCGGTGTAAAGTCTAACAACTATTTAACGATAATGTTTTTAGGACACGTGATGAACTGTTGCAAGAATTCCACATAACAGGCGGAAACTTTCTTCAATTCAGCCGGGGGCTGTCTTGCTCTCCTGGGGGTGGGGCGCGTCGGGCGGTGGGGTAGGGGTTGGCTCGGGGGGTGGCATTGGGTCCCTGCGGCCTCCTCTTGGTGGCGAGTTGTTGGGGCGTCTCGTTGGGGCCGACGGATTGCCCTGGGTCCCTTGGTGTGGGACCTGTCCCGTCCGCCAGGCTGCTCTTGAGTGGACTCCTGGGTCCGATCCCGCCTCTCGATTGATTGGGTGGGGTCCTCATCCACCGCGTTGCAGGCACAGCAATAACGGGACACTTCTGTCAGTTATTGTGCATGCGAAACGGTGTCAATTCACTTGCATGTGTCTGCAGGCACACTGGGTGTGGGGCAACTCACTTATTGTGACAACTAACTCGTGAATATGCGAATAGCTTGGGCATCCCCTCACTCACACTCTCGTCCTATAGACTTTTATAATTTTTACATAGTCACTCCCACCACGCTTCAGTTGTACAACCGGTTTCACGACCCTGGTCCTGCATGATTCTTCTCCTGTCCTTGTACTGTTCTATCTTGTCCTGCGCTTCCCTCACAGGGTGTAGCACTCCTGCCCCATACAACACTCATATCTAATGTTTCATTGTTCTAGATATGTAATGAGTTAGATATGTAATGAGCTCATCTTGTTTACAATTAGTGCTTCGTCTTTTGTCTTCGTTTCTCACTCCCCTCTCGAAACTTTGTTCTGTTCAACTGATCGACTCCATCCATCCATCCATTTTCAACACCGCTTGTCCTGGTTAGGGTCGCGGGGCGCTGGAGCCTCTCCCAGCTGACTTCGGGCGAAAGGCGGACTACACACTGAACTGGTCGCCAGTCAGTCGCAGGGCACATATAGACACGGACAACCATTCGCACTCACATTCACACCGTCACTGAGTGGGAACTGAACCCACGCTGCCTGCACCAAAGTCAGCCGAGTGTACCACTACACCATCAGTGACTTCCCACTGATCGACTCTGATTCTTAATAAATATCAATTATAATACAAAGAAACCACAGCGACAGCTTAAAAACTCCAATGTGACAGTAAAACTGTTCCGGCATAAAAGGGCTACAGATTCTCCATTCTGCTTGACCTAACAGCCGAACAGGACCAGAAAAAAAAAAAAGAAAATAAATGATACTGGGTGATTTGAGCTCTTTTGAATAACTGTGTTTTTCAGTCCTGCGATTGGCTGGCAACCAGTTCAGGGTGTGTCCCCAACTCCTGCCCAATGATAGCTTTGATAGGCTCCAGCACTCCCACAACCTTTGTAAGGATAAGCGGCTCAGTAAACAGGCAGGGCCAGGATTTGAACCCCGGTCCTTCAGAACTGTGAGGCAGACGTGCTAAACAGGCGCACACCGTGCCACCTGTTTTGGTTCCTGGATTTGGAAATAATTTTGCCATGTGATTTCCCTAGATAAGTCACCAAAAATTCAGGCATGCAGGGAGGGACAAAAACAGAACAAGAAATGTACCAGGATCATTGAGAAAGGGTCTGAGAGAGCTGAACAGAAACTCAGAAAGTTACTGCAGAAATTAATAATTAATCACTGAAGGTCACAGAAACAAAAGGCTTGGTTGATGAGATTTTATACAACTAATGCGTAAGATCAGGAAGTAAATATGGTCAGTAACATAATGACGAAACAGAAAATAGTCCCAACTGGACTGTGACACAATTTGCTCATACCGTTGTTTTTCAATAACATTTCCATAACGAATACTGGATACATGTGTTTCTTGTAATAAAAGCTATATCACTATGTGTAATATCAGGACGTGATCTTGTAGGTTTTGTCAGACGATTTCCTTGTCATTAGATACATGATCTGTGTAGTTAACGAGCAGTGATCATCACCATTGCTCTTACACGTAAAACAGGTTGACATGTCACATGACATAGCTACTCTGCTATTAACCTCACACTCTCCTCCCTGGTGACCTCTTTGTCACCACATCACTTGACTGGCATTTCCAGGTAGTCATGTTTGAAGGAAGGGTAGGACAGGGGGGAGTGTGACAGGGTTAGAGGTGAAGTGAGAAGAGGGGTGATGAAGGTTAATAGACCATCTCTCCTTGCAAGCCATAAAGAGCACAGACAGTCCGTTAGTGCTTTAGCAGCAGGTCAATCGTACATGTCTCTTTGTGTTAAAGCTCAGAGGTGACAGACAGCCAAAGGTGGGATGGGGGGAAACCGAGGGGAAAGTAGTAGTTAACAGAATAAATACATTTGTGTTTGACAGAGTGGCATAAGCGGTGAAACAGTGGACGAATGGTTAGCACATCTGCCTCACAGTTCTGAGGACCGTGGTTCAATCCCCGGCCCCGCCTGTGTGGAGTTTGCATGTTCTCCCCGTGCCTGCGTGGCTTTTCTCTGGGTATTCTGTTTTGCATATCCCAAAATCATGCATGGTATTTTAATTGAAGACTCTAAATCGCCCATTGTTTATCTGTAACCTGTTATTGGCTGGCGACCAGTTCAGGGTGTACCCCGCCTCTCGCCCGATGATAGCTGGCATAGGTTACAGCACACCCGCGACCCGAGTGACGATAAGCGGCACAGACAATGGATGGATGGCATAAATTTGGTTTGAAAGGTGGGGGGCGGGACATCCATAAAAGCACTGACCTTGAGGCTTTTAACTACAAAGAGATCATAGCCAGTTATTTCACAGAACATCGTCTTTGCACACTGCGCAATTGCACGGGGCACTGCAAACTAACAAAAAAAACATTTGTCGGGCGGGAAGAAAAGATCATCTTAATTTGTGGTTACCACGGAGAAGCGACGTGATTGGGCCAGCCAAGTGTCATTTACTGTACTATATGCCAATGCTGATGTAATTAGCAGCCGAGCTGCCATGACGAAGACGTCATGATGATGTCATCATTAAAACATGGTGGCTCGCTATCAGAGATTTACCGAGAAGCCATAGCAATGTCCAGCCTACCATCCATCAATTTTCTACCGCTTATCCGAGGTCGGGTCGCGGGGGCAGTAGCTTTAGCAGGGACGCCCAGACTTCCCTCTCCCCATCCACTTCATCCAGCTCTTCTGGGGGGAACCCGAGGTGTTCCCAGGCCAGCCGAGAGACGTAGTCTCTCCAGCGTATCCTGGGTCAGTCCCCGGGGTCTCCTCCCGGACGCCTCCCTCACCAGGGAGGCGTCCGGGAGGCATCCAAATCACATGCCCCAGCCAGCTCATCTGGCTCCTCTCGATGTGGAGGAGCAGCAGCTCTACTCTGAGATCCTCCCGGATGACCGAGCTTCTCACCCTATCTCAAAGGGAGAGCCCAGACACCCTGCGGAGGAAACTCATTTCGGCCGCTTGTATCCGGGATCTTGTTCTTTCGGTCACGACCCAGAGCTTGTGACCATAAGTGAGGGTAGGCACATAGATCGACCGGTAAATTGAGAGCTTTGCCTTTCGGCTTAGCTCCTTCTTTACCAAAACGGACCGAAATAAAGCATCACTGCATCACTGCAGACAATGCACCGATCTGCCTGTCGATCTCCCGTTCCATTCTTCCCTCACTCGTGAACAAGACCCCAAGATACTTGAACTCCTCCACTTGGGGATAGGATATCATCCCCAACCCGGAGAGGGCATGCCACCCTTTTCCGACTGAGGACCATGTTCTCAGATTTGGAGGCGCTGATTCTCTTCCCAGCTGCTTCACACTTGACTGCAAACTGCTCCAGTGAGAGTTGGAGATCACGGCCTGATGAAGCCAATAGAACCACATCATCTGCAAAAAGCAAAGATGCAATACTGAGGACACCAAACCGGACCCCCTCTACGCCTCGGCCGCACCTAGAAATTTTGTCTATAAAATTAATGAACAAAATCGCTGACAAAGGGCAGCCTTGGCGGAGTCCAGCCCTCGCCGGAAACGATTCCGACTGCTGGATAAGCAGACCAAACTCTGACTCCGGTCATACATGGACCCAACAGCCTGTATCAGGGGGTTCGGTACCCCATACTCCCGAAGCACCCCCACACGATACCCGAGGGACACGGTCGAACGCCTTCACCAAGTCCACAAAACACATGGAGACTGGTTGGGTCCATGCACCCTCGAGGACCCTGCCGAGGGTGTAGAGCTGGTCCACTGTTCCACAGCCAGGACTAAAACCAAACTGCTCCTCCTGAATCTGTGATTCAACTTCCCGACGGACCCTCCACTCCAGCACCCCTGAATAGACCTTACCAGGGAGGCTGAGGAGTGTCAACCCCCTGAAGTTGGAACACACACTCCGGTCCCCCTTCTTAAAAAGGGGGACCACCACTCCAGTCTGACAATCCAGAGGCACTGTCCCCGATCTCTACGCGATGTTGCAGAGGCGTGTCAACCAGGACAGTGCTACAACATCCAGAGCCTTTAGGAACTCTGGGTGAATCTCATCCACCCCGGGGCCTTGCCACCGAGGAGCTTTTTAACCACCTCAAACATCATGGTCCATGGGGGACCACCACCTCAACCCCAGAGATAGGAGACCCGCCTCCGAGAACCCAGACTCTGCTTCCTCATGGGAAGGCGTGTTGGTGGAATTGAGGAGGTCTTCGAAGTATTCTCCCCACCGACTCACAACGTCTCGAGTCAAGGTCAGCAGCGCCCCATCCCCACTATGCCCAGTGTTGATGGTGCACTGCTTCCCCCTCCTGAGATGCCGGATGGTGGACCAAAATTTCCTCGAAGCCGTCCGGATGTCTTTCTCCATGGCCTCACCGAATTCCTCCCATACCCGAGTTTTTGCTTCAGCTTCCAAAGCTGCATTCCCCTTGACCTTTCCCATCAGCTGGCTCAGGAGTCCCACAGGCCAAACAGGCCAGAAAGGACTCCTTCTTCAGCTTGACGGCATCCCTCACCGTTGGTGTCCACGAACGGGTTCAGGGATTGCCGCCATGACAGGCACCGACCACCTTACGGCCACAACTCCGGTCGGCCGGCTCAGCAATGGAGGCGCGGAACATGGTCCACTCGGACTCGATGTCCCCCGCCTCCCCTGGAACATGAGCAAGGAGGTGGGACTTGAAAGTCCTTCTGACAGGGGATTCTGCCAGACATTCCCAGCAGACCCTCACAATACGTTTGGGCCTCCCACGTTGGACCGGCATCTTCCCCCACCATCGGAGCCAACTCACCACCAGGTGGAGATCAGTTGACAGCTCCGCCCCTCTCTTCACCCGAGTGTCCAAAACATGCGGCCGCAAATCCGATGACACGACCACAAAGTCGATCATCGAACTGCGACCTAGGGTGTCCTTGTACCAATTGCACGTGTGGACACCCTTATGCTTGGACATGGTGGTCGTTATGGACAATCCGGGATGAGCACAGAAGTCCAATAACAGAACACCACTCTTCTGATCGGGGGGGCATTCCTCCCAATCATGCCCTTCCAGGTCTCACTCTCATTGCCCACGTGAGCATTGTAGTCCCCCAGCAGAACGATGGAGTTCCCAGCGGGAGCGCTCTCCTCACCCCATCCAAGAACTTCAAAAAGGGTGGGTACTCTGAACTGCTGTTAGGCATAGGCACAAACAACAGTCAGGACCCATCCCCCCACCCGAAGGCGGAGGGAGGCTACCCTCTCGTCCACCGGGGTGAACCCCAACGTACAGGCGCCCAGCCAGGGGGCAATAAGTTTACCCACATCTGCTCAGTGCCTCTCACCGTTGGCATCTCCAGAGTGGAAGAGAGTCCAACCCCTCCCAAGAGGACTGGTACCAGAGCCCAAGCTGTGTGTGGAAAGAAATCCGACTCACTACCAGCAATGTGGACCAAACTCTGACACCAGTCGTACAGGGACCGAACAGCCTGTATCAGGGAGTCCGGTACCCCATACTCACGGAGCACCAAGTCCTCGAAACACATATAGACTGGTTTGGCAAATTCCCATGCACACTTGAGGACCCTGCTGGGCCTTACCTTCCATGGCCAGGACAAAAACCACACTGCTCCTCCTGAATCTGAGATTTGACTTCCTGACTGGACCCTCCTCTCCATAACCCCTGAATAGACCTTACCAGGGAAGCTGAGGAGTGTAATCACCCTGTAGTTGGAACACACGCTCCGGTCCCCCTTCTTAAAAAGAATGCCAATCCAGAGGCACTGTCCCCGATGTCCACTCAATGTTGTCTTAATTCCTCATTTCAAAAAGTACTATTCAAGCAACATGTTTCTCATGTTTTTGAGATTGCAAGGTGAAAGCTGCAGCTGGCTCCTAGTGTGGACTGAATGGGTGGCAACAATGAGGAAATGAAATACCAGTATTTTGAGGGTAACATAGCCTGTCAGCAACATATGGAAAAAAAAACAAAAAAACAACAACTATAAACTAGTTCATTTTTGGAACAGGGAATTTAGTTCAAAATTTGTAATTATGAACTATGAACTGAACTAGTTCATTTTTGGGATGGTAAAATGAACTTTAAACTTGTTCACATAGAAAATGAACTTTCCCAACACTGAAATTAAGATTGCTGCTGTTGGATCCTGTTTCTTAGCTAAACAAAACTTAGTTTTTAACAGTCTTGGACAGCCGCTTTTACCAGAGGAAACATCTGGAGAGTTTTGACCTGGTTAACACAAGTACACTTGATCGAGTTTTCTCCCAAGTAAACCCAACAATCTGCCTCTGCCAAATAAAAAGATATTTTTTTTTTTAAATAGAGATGATATTTTAAAGAAATATCAATCTGGTTTTAGGATGAACCACAGGACAGAGACAGCACTTTTCAAGATTTCAAACGACATCAAGTGTAACGCTCAAAACCTCACAGTCTTAGTGCTACTTGACCTTAGCTCCGCCTATGACACAGTAGGGCGCTGTGGCTCAGTTGGTAGAGCGAGTTGTCCAGTGACCGAAGGGTTGCCGGTTGAATCCTGGCTCTGTATGTCAAAGTGTTCTTGGGCAAGACACTGAACCCCAATTTGCTCCCAGTGGGCCTGGCAGCACCTTGAATGGCAGCAGCCACCCATTGGTGTATGAATGTGTGTGTGAAGCGCAATATAAGTGCTTGTGTCAGTGTGTCAGGTTTTGAGAATTGTTTGTCTTGATTTGACTCCAAGCAGTATGAAATGTGATTTAAATCATAAGCAGTTGATTTGCCAAAACTAAAGTATAAACAGTCAGTCCGAAATGCTTGACCTCTGAGTAAAGAGAGTACTGTACCAAGTTGAGATTATTTTATACAAACCTAATTCCAATGAAATTGAGACGTTGTGTTAAACATCAAGAAAAACAGAATACAATGATTTGCAAATCCTGTTCAACCTATATTTAATTGAATACACTACAAAGACAAGATATTTAATGTTCAAACTGATCAACTTTATTGTTTTTAGAAAATAATCATTAAGTTAGAATTTTGTAGCTGCAACACGTTCCAAAAAAGCTGGGACAGGGTCATGTTTACCACTGTGTTACATCACCTTTTCTTTAGAACAACATTCAATAAACGTTTGGGAACCGAGGACAATAATTGTTGAAGCTTTGTAGGTGGAATTCTTTCCCATTCTTGCTTGATGTACAGCTTCACCAGTTCAACAGTCCGGGGTCTCCATTGTCGTATTTTACGCTTCATAATGCGCCACACATTTTCAATGGGAGACAGGTCTGGACTGCAGGCATGCCAGTCTAGTACCCACACTCTTTGACTATGAAGCCACACATTTGTAAGACGTGCAGAATGTGGTTTGGCATTGTCTTGCTGAAATAAGCAGGGGCGTCCATGAAAAAGACGTTGCTTGGATGGCAGCACATGTTTCTCCAAAACCTGTATGTAACTTTCAGCATTAATGGTGCCTTCACAGATGTGTAAGTTACCCATGCCATTGGCACTAAGTATAATAAGTTGATTGTCTAAAAGAGGAGACCAGTTCGTCTTTCATTAGTAAGTGCAATGTCAAATTTTCTCGTGTGTATTCATAACTGCTCTTTAACCAAGCAAAAATATATTTTATTCTTATACTTGATTTTTCCTACACAGTAGAATTATTGATTAGTAATTTCAGCACTAATGGGTGCAAATTCTCATTTGTGATAGGTCTCTTAATGTCACTTCAGAAATAAAGTGAGAAAAACATAAGTCAGCAGAGCATTTTCATAGAATAACTGAAAATGGACTATCGGTCAGATTTGAAGAAGCAATAAACAAAGCACATTGCTTGACGATTGGTTTTGAAGGTGCAAAAATTTTGATCAGCCCCCTAGTTTTCTTAGAAAGGTTCAATTCATGGTTTAAATAAATATGAATTTTAAAATATATTAAATATATACTGTAAATGCAGAGGTCACTGATGGTGTCGTGGTAAAGTCGCCTGACTTTGGTGCCGGCAGCGTGGGTTCAGTTCCCACCCAGTGACGGTATGAATGTGAGTGCGGATGGTTGTCCGTGTCTATATATGCCCTGCGACTGACTGGCGACCAGTTGAGGGTGTAGTCCGTCTTTCGCCCCAAGTCAGCTCCAGTTCAATCCCCTGCGTGGGCTTTCTCCGGGCACTGTGGTTGCCTCCCACATCCCAAAAACATGCATGGTAGGTTAATTGATGACTCTAAATTGCCCGAAGGTGTGAATGTGAAGGCGAATGGTTGTTTGTTTGTATGTGCCCTGCGGTAGGCTGGCCTGCCCGATGATAGCTGGGATAGGCTCCAGCACGCCCGCGACCCTAGTGGGGAGAAGGCTCAAAAAATGGATGGATGGATATAAATGCAGTATATTATATGTATAGACATATTAATTAAATATATTTTTATTTTGTTGTTAAAATGACTTAAAAGGACTCGAAACTCAAAATGTACGACTTGAGACTTGCCTGTCTCGACTTGGGACTTGTATCGGGACTTAAGGGCAAAGACTTGAGACTTACTTGTGACTTGCAAAGCAATGACTTGGTCCCACCTCTGCTTGATAGTGTGAACTGGATCTTAGTCACTGACAAGATGACAAGCACATGAATGTGTGAGTTTGAATGAGAAGAGAACAGCAAGAGAGAGAAAGCAGTAGAATTTACACGTGTGCACATTCATTGTATGTGACACTGTCTGACTACTTTCAGCGTACAATATGCCAATAACAAAAATCTTAAGTGTCCCCAGAAATCAGGGGCACGGATGTAAACAGACTCTTCACACTTATTGTGTGTATGCGTGATAGAATGAAAGTGAAATCTTTGTATGTGGCTTTGATTGTTTGAGAAAAAAATAGTCTATACTCTACTGTTGCCCTATATCAGGTGTGGCGGCTTTGTCTCATCTGTCTCCTCATCAGCCTGCTATGGTGACAATAGGAGCTGAGCCCTGTCCCCTTTTAGTGTCAGCCACAGCCACGACCATTTTATGGTGCTCAGACTGACAAAAACCAAGCCAATACTGTGTTTGTGTGTGTGTGTGTGCATGTGTGTGGCATTTTGGGAGTTGAGTGGCCATGGCAGTCTGTCGCTTAGGATCAGATTTTACTTGCGAGCCTCTGACCCCTCCCTCAACACACAGACACACACACACACATACACACCAAGGTTATTATAGTAAACGAAAATGAACAAAATAACAAACTCAAATTGAAAAAAACATTTTTGTAAATGAAAAAAAAAACGTTAATTGAAACGACGTTTTCAGTTTGCAAAACTGACTAAAACTAACTATAATTATAGCAATGAATTATTATTATTATTATTAATTAATTATAATTTTCTTCTTTGTCAATTAATTTCACACATGAGCTTTCTGAGCTGATTTTAAATGTATTTATTTTGGATGAATACATGGATAAAGAAGGATATGGAAGGAGGGTTGAACAGTCCTTTGGGAATTATAGTTCACTTACTGGGTGTTGCCTAGGAGTGATGTCTTCGGGTAGCGCTGTCATATTGACGGCTCATATTGAACTTTTACGTCCAAGCGGTTTTTGTTGCTCTGTGTTGCTAACAGAAATGGCTAAGACGGCTATGGACCAGCTACCGCCTTCCCGGTTACCTGCATGTCATTTATTCATCTTTTGGGGAAAACTCAGAGAGACGAACAATTGCCGAGTCTCAAAATGCTGCTGTTTCCTGTCACTAAAGACACATGTGAAAGCAGATGTGGAGTTTATCTCGCTGACACAGCGGGTGATTGAACTACTGCAACAACAGGACATTTTCACAGCACTACTTCAGTAACAGCATATAAACACATTTTTTAAAAAAGGCCACACTACAGCATGTCTCATGAATGGTTTTACTGTACCTTGTGACGCATCTAATGTAATCTTAGAAGCAGTATTATGCACTTCAAATTCTGTTATCTGTTATACAGTACCTGTATTTGATTTGTGGATAGTTGTTCATCTGTTAGTAGGCAAATAATTTTTTTAAAGTGGTATTGAGTTTGAGTTTTTATTTACACAATAATTAAAGTAATCTTTTTAAATCTCTTTGACTTGACAAATACCCCAAATAAAAAAAGCCAAAACTAATACTGAAACTAATACAAACTAAACTAGAACAAAGCATTTTTTAAACTAATAAACACAAAGAAACCTGCTCTAAAAAAGAATTAAAATGAACTGAATTTGAAAAAGAAAAGTCAAAACAAAATAAAAAGTAACTACAATGGAAAATCCATCACTAGAATAACCACAACACACACACACACGCACACATACACTTTACTCATTTAACAATACTGTCGCGTCTATTGGCATTTGGATAAACCATAATTTATTTAAGAAATAAATTCGTCGAAGTCGAACGCCTGCGTTCACCTCCGGGTTAGTCCGATGTACGTTTTTAACGTTAAAATAAAAAAAAATAATTGTCTCGTAAAGGCGCACCCCGTCACTTTTTATGTCACGATCGGCAATGCCGTAAGGGCAGATCCCAAAAAATAGACTCCAGGTCAGAGGTCCGAACAATTTTAATTAAATGGCAGAGCATGTGATGGCGAGACATACGAAACTAAAGGAACTCACAACCAGAGAGAATCAAAAACAGATAACGCAGGGAACGGTCCGTGTGGTATAATCGTATTGAGCCTATATTTGGACAGCGGTCAGAACGGCGGCAAACACGGGGCAAAAACGAGTGAATATTCTGACGCCCACACACTGTCACGGTGCCCCCTAAAAAGGCTGATGATTACAATGCATGACAGGTGCGTCACCGATGTCCACGCCCACCCAGACACTGCAACACAAAGAAAAACAACTTGAAACACAGGACCGTGACAGTATCCCCCCCCTCAAAGGACGCCTCCTGGCGGACCACCCGGCTTCTGCGGGTGGAGAGAGTGGAAGGCCCGGAAAAGGGACAGATCTAGGATCCAAGAGTGGGGAACCCAGGAACGCTCCTCAGGGCCGTAACCCTCCCAGTCGACCAAATACTGCACACCCCTGCCCCTTCTTCTGGAATCCAATAGTTACCCACCGTGTACACTGGCTCACCATCAACCATCCGCGGAGGAGGAGGCACCGCTGGAGGACACAGGGGGCTGGAGGAAACCTGTTTGAGCAAGGAGACATGGAATACCGGGTGAACCTTCATGGCGGGAGGGAGCCAAAGCTTAACTGCCACGGGGTTGACAATAGAGTCAATTTCGAAAGGACCAATATACCGAGGACCCAGTTTTTTAGAACCCCCGGCCAAATGCAAATCTCGTGTGGACAACCAGACCTTCTCACCAGGACGGTAGGGAGGAGCTGAGATCCGATGACGATCGGCTAACTGCCTGTTGCGAGCCTCAGTACGGGACAAGGCCGCCCTTGCATCCCGCCACACCCGATGAGCCCTTCGGAGATGGACCTGTACAGACGGGACGACCACCTCCCTCTCCTGAGAAGGGAACAACGGCGGCTGGTAACCGTATGCAGTCATGAAAGGCGACCGTCCAGTCGCAGAGCAAATAAGGGTGTTATGCGCATATTCCACCCATGGCAGGTGAGAAGACCACGAGGAGGGGTGCTGATGGCAAACACAGCGAAGAGCAGCCTCCACATCTTGATTCGCCCTCACAGCCTGGCCGTTGGTCTGCGGGTGGAAACCGGATGAACGACTGGAGGACGCCCCCAGCGCTTTGCAGAACAACCTCCAGACCCGAGAGACGAACTGCGGCCCCCTGTCAGACACCAGATCAGCAGGAATACCAAGAACTCGGAAGACATGGTCGACAAGGAGATTAGCAGTCTCAAAGGAGGACGGCAGCTTCGGCAGAGCAACGAAATGGGCCATCTTGGAAAATCTGTCGACAACACTCAGGATGACTGAGTTCTGCTTCCTAGACGTTGGAGTTGGCCAATCAACCACAGCCTGGATCTTGGCTGGATCGGCCCGTAGCTGGCCCTTCTCCACAATGAACCCCAAAAACTGTACCGACTCCGCATGGAACTCACACTTCTCAGCCTTGACGTAAAGACGGTTTTCCATCAAGCGCTACAACACCATGCGGACATGTTGGCGATGTTCACGTAGATCACGGGAAAAGATTAAGATGTCGTCCAAGTACACAAAACAGAATACATTTATCATGTCCCGGAGCACATCATTAATAAGACACTGAAACACAGCGGGTGCATTCGTGAGTCCAAAAGACATGACAAAGTACTCAAAATTACCTAATGGAGTATTGAACGCAGTCTTCCACTCATCTCCCTCCTTCATCCTCACCAGGTGATAGGCATTTCGCAGATCTAATTTTGTGAACACCTTGGCAGACTGCAAAGGGGCAAACGCAGAGTCCAACAGCGGGAGAGGATACTTATTTTTTATCGTGATGTCGTTAAGACCCCGGAAATCGACACAGGGTCGCAGGGTCCCGTCCTTTGTATCGATAAAAAAAAATCCGGCGCCCACTGGCGACGATGAGGGACGAATCAACCCAGCAGCTAGTGAAGTCGAAATATAATTCTTTAATGCCTCTTGCTCATGCTTGGAAATCTGATACAGCCTTGCACATGGTAGTGGAGCCTCGGGAATCAACTCTACGGAACAGTTGTATGGACGATGCGGAGGCAAAGACTGGGAGCGATCCTGACTGAACACGAGTTGCAAATCATGGTACTCAGCAGGTACTTTAGCCAAGTCGATGTGCTCGTCTTGAACACGGGGGGTGGTAGTCAACACGGCAGACTGCAGACAATGAGAATGACAAAATAGGCTCCAATTCACAATCTGTAGTTGATCCCAATTAATATCTGGAAGTTTTGAAGTTATGAAGTTTTAACCACGTTAATCCCAGCAAAACTGGAGCAGATTGACAGGGCATTACAAAAAATCGCCGCGATTCGATGTGGTTACCCGAGAGCTTTAAACACAGTGGAGCCGTAATGTGTGTTGTAACCGCCAGGAGACGCCCATCCAAATCAAGAACTTTTCTCGGTTTGCTAAGTCTGTACAGTGGACAATTTAGAGTCTCTATCACACAGGAGTCCACAAAACACTCATCAGCTCCGGAGTCAATTAACGCGAAAACCTTCACACTGCCGCCAAATCCCGATACTTCGCCCGGCCCAGTCTCTTGTTGAAACACAGGGCCATGACATTTTATATGTACAACATTTAGGAGAGGCGACGACAAACATTTTATCAGTCTCATAATCGAAAGGTTGTTACATTTTATGAAATAAATCCTAGATTACAGAGGCTTCATTATTAAACTCAAAACACACAAAGCACAACAAGGAGTGGAATTTTTGAGATTTTTTTTTTTTTTTTCCAAACGTTTTGCAAAGAGGGCCAGATAATGGTCTGGAGACAATTTATGGGGGCCTGACATTTGTCGAACCATTACCATTGTAAATTAACATGGAAATATATAACTGTATCACTTTGCTGTCTGCAACTAGGTCGATATTGCAAATGAGAATCTGTTTTCGATTGCATTACCAGGAGAGTTAAAGGTTAAAATAATAATAAATCAAATACAAATTAACTATTTTATGAAAGTTGACTGAAATGTTTTAGAAACATGTACTATTATGCTATTCTGATTAGACTGTACTATAGTCAAATCAGATGACAGAAATTTGACAAAACTGTGGTTTGATCATCACAAAAAATCAATTCACTGAGACTCGTAGCTCGCCTTTGTAGAATTTTAATTTGAGTCACGCGCTCTTGTGAAAAAGCGCTGCTGTGCTATCAAAACAGCTTCCAGTGGCTTCAGTTTTTTGGTGCATTCGTTCGCCGTTAGCTTGTCGTAGTTAGCATGTTTCATCTGGTAGTGCCTCTTAATATTAAATTATTTGAAAACAGCCACAGTCTCTGGGCAAATTAGGCCAGACACAGTTGTTTCGTATGTCAGTGAAAAAATCCACTCCTCCTGGACACGGCGGCCCTCGATGTCAATTTTCCTCTTTTTAGTTTCAGTTGCCATTTTAGAAATGGGCTAAAAACATACCACAGGGGTAAATGTTCACACAGGTGTCACGAGAGTGCAGCCACAGGTCTACTGCCACCCTCTGGTGAAATATAAAATGCCTTTTTTTTGTATGTGTGTATTGTTTCCTGTGGTAAACTGGGTTGGCGGGCCACATATCATTGATTTTATGACATGATGCTTTGGGCCGGAGAAAATTTGGACACGGGCCGGATTTGGCCCGCAGGCTGGACTTTGGGCAAGCCTGAACTACAGGAAGAAAATAACACTCAGGGTAACGGCAAGGGAAGCTAGGACCGTGTGCTGCTGGACTCAAGGTGAAAACGTTAGCGTTTAATGCGTTCAGTCCGAATGAGCGAGAGAGAGAGCAAAGTTGGGATTTTATGTGAAGCTAGTAATTTCCCCAAAATTATGAGGCGCTAATATTTTACATTCTCGCAATGCTTGTTGTGCTGTACTCACGACCGTAGATCAGTTGGTTGGTGGGGATGGTCTTTCTCCAGACATCTCAGGAGGCAAACGAAGCAGGTTTAGTTGAAGAACAAAAAGGATGCAGAAAAATAAAACAAAAGAAACGGGAGTAGAAAAATGATTGTCCCCTCGAGATGCGCTTTTAACATTCCTGCTGATTGAACTGGTGGCGGACCTGGCTCCTGTACTCAGCTGCGTGCTTGACCGGTACGGGATGCCGGTAGTTACTTGCTGAGGCGCCGCCAACCGAACGCAGCTAGGGAAAGCGATCGAAGCCACATGGCTGGCTTCGTTGATCAAAAGCGCTACCGGCTTGGTTGTGGCGGGTGTTCGCACACATGATGGCCGCAGGACAAAAGAAAAAGAAGGGGGTTGGCTGAGGCCACCCCGTGACTAGCAAGATTAGCCAGCCAGGACGGCAGAGGAGCAGGACACAAGAGAGAAAAAAACAAGAGAGAAGAGGCGGGAGTCAGAGGTTAAATACCCAGGAGGCGTGTCCAAGAGGACGGAGGAAACCGGAGAAGACTACGCCCATTGACTTGAATTTAGTCTACAAATTTTGCCATAAAAGTGGTGCGAAAATTATATCTTAATATAAAATATTCCCAACTTTGTACTCTGACTCATAGATCAAGCATATAGAATGACTGTTTAACTTTCGTCTTGGCAAATCAACTGCTTATGGTTCAATGCTTCATGCTGTTGGGCTTCAAATCAAGACAAACGGTCTCCCAGCTGCACTTGTAAAGTGGACACACTGACACAGACATCAGGGCATACATTTGGAATATTTCTCCAGAGTTCGTGAAATATCACAACAGACATTTTATCTTTAGTTAACAGAAACCATTCAGTACACCTTGCAGTAACTCTCACACACCAGTGGGTGGCGCCCCTGTCCCAGCAATTGTTCCTATTGGCCGTTCGGCGGCGCATTGCGTGCATGTTTGAGTATTAAGCAAATAGTTCATTGCTGTATTTCCGTTTTGTTGTCGATCTGTTCCTGCGTGGTCTTCTCAGAGAGAGGATCCCCCAACCTTTTGGTACCTCTCTTCAAGAGAGGGAAAGGAGTGTTTTGAAGACGGCAATCAAGATTTGACGGGAAGCTGCGAAATAGGTTAAGGTCCAGTTGACATACGCAAGGCATCCTTTCAGTGGGGGAGGCGCTGTGACACCTCTGGTTGCGGGAGAATGTCCGCCACAATACGAATAGATTTTCATTCACAGAAACAGAATTTCACTTCACAAACATAGTGTTTTCACATTCATACAGATCTAGTTTCAATATATTATTTCTATTTTGTCACTTAAACACAGACACACACAGACACAGACATTTTTCTTTCAAATTCTCATATACATGACACATTACACAAACATTCAACTCAACCAGTCGCTTCTTAAGTTCTGAAGTCTGGTGACATTGTAAGCTTGTGTCTCTTCCTAATTGGATATTGCAGCATTATACTTGATAATCTTAGAGTCTGTAACTCAGTCATCCATGGTGTTGACCAAACTCAAAACAATTGTGATTGTAAATATTGAATATTGTTTAACATTTAGAATTATCGACCCCACACCTCACACCACAGAATAATCGGTTAGAATAATTTTAGCCAGACAGATTTTAGATAACCCTTTTAGATCTCTATAGGGTGCCATGATGGACGGCTGGTTAGCACATCTGCCTCACAATACTGAGGACCCGGTTCAAATCCGGCCTCCCCTGTGTGGGGTTTGTATTTTCTCCCCGTGCCTGCGTTGGTTTTCTCCAGATACTCCAGTTTCCTCCCACATCTCCAAAACAAGCATGGTAGGTTCACTGAAGACTCTAAGTTGCCCATAGGTGGGAATATGAGTGTGAATGATTGTTTGGCTATGTGTGCCCTGAGAGTGACTGGCGACCAGTTCAGGGTGTAACCCGCCTCTCGCCCTAATTCAGCTGGGATAAGGCATCAACACGTCCCGCGACCTTGGTGATGATAAGCGGTACGTTGGATGAATGGATGATAGATAGATAGATAGATAGATAGATAGATAGATAGATAGATAGATAGATAGATAGATAGATAGATAGATAGATAGATAGATAGATAGATAGATAGATAGATAGATAGATAGATAGATCGATCGATCGACAGACAGACAGACAGACAGATAGATAGATAGATAGATAGATAGATAGATAGATAGATAGATAGACATATTCATTGCCATTCTTTCAATTATACACAGCAGTGCACGATAAAACACTGACATTTTGTTATGTCAGCTGCTGTAAAACCATTAAATAAATGAATTGAGCAGAAATAAAATGGAGACAAAGCAATGAGGGAAAAGTGACTGTGAAGGTAAACGCGTGCAAATCTAAGTGCAAGAAAAAGGTCTAAACACTGAAAATGCAACTGCCATTTCAACTATTGCTGCTCCTACAAAAGATCAACAATACACAAAAATATTACACTTTTTTGATGATCCTTTGTGTTGCAGCACCTTGAGTATGTGAATTAATCAAGCAATATAAATAATGCATATTTTATAGAATAGATTCTTCCATCCATCCATTTTCTGAGCCGCTTCTCCTCACGAGGGTCGCGGGCATGCTGAAGCCTTTCCCTGCTATCATCGGGCAGGAGGCGAGGTACACCCTGAACTGGTTGCAAAGCCAATTGCAGGGCACATACAAACAAACAACCATTCACACTCACATTCACACCAATGGGCAATTTAGAGTCATCAATTTACCTAACATGCATGTTTTGTTGATGTCGGAGGAAACCGGAGTGCCCGGAGAAAACCCACGCAGGCACAGGGAAAACATGCAAACTCCACACAGACTGGGCCCCAGTCCTCAGAACTGTGAGGCAGACGCTCTAACCAGTCTTCCAACGTGCCGCCTAATAGATTCTTTAAATTGGCAAATAATTTTACACATATTTTGGTTTTAAATTATTTGAAGTAACAAAAAAATTGAGGAGCCACTTGGGAGCCAAAAGAGTTGGCTCTTTTTAGGGTGCTGAGCTAAATTCCAATCACGAGTATGGGGAAGCATCTAATATGGATTTGAAGACTATCCGTTGTCTTATGCCTCGATGTTTTAGAGACTGCATACAATCACACGGTGGCCAGACACACGAGTGAAAGGAATTTTGAAGCACACTGAGTCACACCAGACCAGTGATGGCAATCATGGGATCAAGTCACACATGTGCAAGTCTCCAGTAAGTCTCAAGTTGTAACCATAAAGTCTCAAGCAAGTCAGTCCTACCATAATTTCTCGAGTATAATACGCACTCGAATATAATACGCACCCCCAAAATTACCCCTTCCCAGCTGGATTTTCCTGTCATCGACAGTGGGTACGGAAAGTATTTATCCATCCATCCATCCATTTTTTGAGCCGCTTCTCCTCACTAGGGTCGCCAGGTCGTGCTGGAGCCTATCCCAGCTATCATCGGGCAGGAGGCGGGGTACACCTTGAACTGGTTGCCAGCCAATTGCAGGGCACATACAAACAAACAACCATTCGAACTCACATTCACACCTACGAGCAATTTAGAGTCTCCAATTCATGCATGTTTTAGGGATGTGGGAGGAAACCGGAGTGCCTGGAGAAAACCTACGCAGGCACGGGGAGAACATGCAAACTCCACACAGGCGGGGCTGGGGATTGAACCCGGGTGCTCACAACTGTGAGGCTGACACTAAACCAGTCGTCCACCGTGCCGCCGGAAAGTATTCAGACCCCTTAAATTTTTCACTCTTTGTTATATTGCAGCCATTAAATCATATGTTATTTTTTCCCTCCATGAATGTACAACCCCAATTCCAATGAAGTTGGGAAGTTGTGTTAAACATAAATAACAACAGAATACAATGATTTGCAAAGCCATGAAGCCACGCTTTTGTAATATGTGACAGAATGTGGTTTGGCATTGTCTTGCTGAAATAAGATGGGCGTCCATGAAGAAGACGTTACTTGGATGGCAGCATATGTTTCTCCAAAACCTGTATGTACCTTTCAGCATTAATGTTGCCTTCACAGATGTGTACGTTACCCATGGCACTAACACAGTTCCCATACGATCACAGATGCTGGCTTTTGAACTTTGCGTCTATAACAGTCCAGATGGTTCTTTTCCAGGCAGCACGGTGACCGACTGGTTAGAGCATCTGCCTCACAGTTCTGAGGACCGGGGTTCAATCCCCGGCCTCGCCTGTGTGGAGGTTACATGTTCTCCTTGTTCCTGCGTGGGTTTTCTCCGGGCACTCCGGTTTCCTCCCACAGCCCAAAAACATGCATGTTTGGTTAATTGAAGAATTTAAATTGGTCACGGGCTTACAATGTTGGTTTTCGGCCTTGCCGCTTACATGCAGTGATTTCTCCAGATTCTCTGAACCTTTTAATGATATTATGGCGCGTAGATGGACCTTGCAATTGTCTTTGTAGTGTATTCAATTAAATATAGGTTGAACATCATTTGGAAATCATTGTATTCAGTTTTTATTTAAGTTTAACACAACGTCCCAACTTCATTGGAATTGGGGGTTGTACCCACAGAACCCCATATTGACAGAAAAAAAACGGAATTGTTCAAATTTATGCAGATTTATTAAAAAAGAAAAACTGAAATATCACACAGCGGTAAGTATTCAGATCCTTTGCTGTGACACTCATATCTAACTTGGGTGCTGTCCATTTCTTCTGATCATCCTTAAGACGGTTCTACACCTTCATTGGAGTCCAGCTGTGTTTGATTATACTGATTGGACTTGATTAGGAACGCCACACACCTGTCTAGATAAGACCTTACAACTCACAGTACATGTCAGAGCAAATGAGAATCATGAGGTCCAAGGAATTGCCTGAAGAGCTGAGAGACAGAATTGTGGCAGGGCAAAGATCTGGCCAAGGTTAAAAAATATTCTGCTGCACTTAAGGTTTCCAGAGCGCAGTGGCCTCCACAATCCTTAATTGGAAGACGTTTGGGACGACAAAAACCCTGTCCGGCCAAACTGAGCAATCGGGGGGAAGAGCCTTGATGAGAGAGGTAAAGAAGAACCCAAAGATCACTGTGGCTGAGCTCCAGAGATGCAGTTGGGAGATGGGAGAAAGTTCTAGAAAGTCAACCATCACTGCAGCCCTCCACCAGTCGGGCTTTTACGGCAGAGTGGCCCGACGGAGTCCTCCTTAGTGCAAGACACATGAAAGCCTGCATGGGGTTTGCTAAAAAACACCTGAAGGACTCCGAGATGGTGAGTAATAAGATTCACTCATCTGATGAGACCAAGATAGAACCTTTTCACCTTAATTCGAAGCGGTAAGTCTGGAGAAAAGCAGGCACTGCTCATCACCTGTCCAATACAGTCCCAAGAGTGAAGCATGGTGGTGGAAGCATCAGGCTGTTGCGGTGTTTTTCAGCTACAGAGACACGATGACTGGTTGCAATTGAAGGAAATATGAATGCGGCCAAGTACAGGGATATCCTGGATGAAAACCTTCTCCAGAGTGCTCAGGACCTCAGACTCGGCTGAAGGTTCACCTTCCAACAAGAGGATGACCTTAAGCACACGGCTAAAATAACAAAGGAGTGGCTTCAGAACAACTCCGTGACTGCTCTTGAATGGCCCAGCCAGAGCCCTGACTTAAACCCAATTGAGCATTTCTGGAGAGACCTTAAAATGGCTGTCCACCAACATTCAGCATCCAACCTGACAGAACTGGAGATGATCTGTAAGGAGGAATGGCAGAAGATCCCCAAATCCAGGAATGAAAAACCTGTTGCATCATTCCCAAAAAGACTCATGACTGTATTAGCTCAAAAGGGTGCTTCTACTAAATACTGATCAAAGGGTCTGAATACTTATGGCTGTGTGATATTTCAGTTTTTCTTTTTTAATAAATATGCAAAAATGTCCCCCTCCTTGAGCCGTCACCTTATCGTGGTGGAGGGGTTTGTGTGTCCCAATGATCCTAGGAGCTAAGTTGTCTGGGGTTTATGCCCCTGGCAGGGTCACCCATGGCAAACAGGTCCTAGGTGAGGGACCAGACAAAGCACGGCTCAAAGACCCCTTATGAAGAAGACAAATTATGGACTCAGGTTTAACCTTGCCCAGACGCTGGTCACCGGGGCCCCAATCTGGAGCCAGGCCTGGATTTGGGGCTCGAAGGAGAGTGCCAGGTGGCCAGGCCTGCACCAATGTTGCCCGGCCGGGCAAGCATTCGCAATCACATTCACACCTACAGGCAATTTAGAGTCTCCAATTAATGCATGTTTTTGGGATGTGGGAGGAAACCGTATTGCCCGGAGAAAACCCACGCAGGCACGGGGTGAACATGCAAACTTCACACAGGCGGGGACGGGGACTGAACCCCAGTCCTCAGAACTGTGAGGCTGAAGCTCTAACCAGTCGTCCACCATGCCGCACTCATCCACAATCCATTCACAAATTGTGGCGTAACTCGCCCGGCGCTGCCTCCTAGTCTTAGTAAAGCTGTGTTCGCCATCTGTCATCCATCTCTCCCACGCCGCGCGCAACTTCACTTTGAACGCCCTGTTTACACTGATGTCCAGCGGTTGGAATTCCTTCGTCAAGCCTCCCGGAATGATGTCAAGCTCTGAGTTATTGCACTCAGTCGAATGGTGACTATAGAGACGCTTCTCCCGGCTGTTCTTTGATCATTAATCCATTGCTCGAGTTCCAACTCGGGCCACCTCGCCTTGTTTCCGCGGAAACTCAGCTTCGTCTTCTTGACTTGGCGAAGCTCGTTTTCCTACTTCCTTCACTTGCGAACCATGGATTCGTTGATCTTGAATTCTCTCGCGGCTCCTCGATTCCCATGTTCCTCCACGTCAACTGATAGCTTGCAGTTTAAACTGTGCTTCGTAAGCGTGTCTCTTCGTAGGTGACATTTTCGGAGGTCCTTAGCCAAACCGATGTTTTTTTGCACAATGTACATACCGGCGCTATATACCTACTGGGGTCGTGCCTTTAGCGTCCTCCTTTATGCGTACCCTTCCCCCTTTAACGGGCGCATGTTGTCCTCAGCCATGCCTATTTTCCTCTGTATAAGCAGCGTGCCGGCAGGAAATGCTCCCAGTCTGTCAAGCGAAGCGCTCATCACACAACATTTATAGATTTTGGAACTCGGTACACACATCAGGTGTGCCGCATTATAAGGCGCACTGTCCATTTTGGAGAAAATGTAAGACTTTTAAGTGCACCTTATGGTCTTATATTTGTTTTACTTTAAGAAAGTAATTGACACTAGGGTTAGGGTGAGTGTGAACTGACTAACCCTAACCCATTTTTCAACAGGGTAACTAACTTAAGAACATTTCCTAAGTAATCTTACCACCTCATCATCCTTCTTAAACCTTTTTGACAAACTCCTCCCTCAAGAACTCAATTTTTCTATGTTAACACTCCTCTCCCTGAATTCTCTGCTTCCAGCCACTCATCCTCATCCTCATTCTCATTGCATCCATGCCAGGTCATTGATTTCTGTCAGTATTGAATGTCGGAGACACAATGCCTTTCACTCTCCATTAATAATTTACACTGCCTGAATCATCAATAATAATTCTCACAGAGCAATCATTCACAGTCACTTCTTTGTCCATCATCATGTCTTTGTTCTCCATTGGGCTGTTTGTCCATTCTACACCTAATTTCCTTCATATATTTTTCTCCCAGGTGATGCTAATTAGCATTGGTAACACACCTTTGTGGCATTCATCAACATTTCTTTATCCTCTCTGACCAATGACGAACATCAAACATCTGAATGCTATCCAGGTGAAGCAAATAAACATGCTACACAGAGGAACCAGTCGTTCACTGCCTGGTGACAAAATGTCTCATTAGCGGCCACCCATGGTGTGAGAAAATCTTTCGGGGAGAGATGTCAGGAGACTGCTGTAAGATGATGATCAGTGATTCCGTAAACCTCCTCTGTTTCGAGAGGGCCTTCCTAGTTTTGACACAGTCGGCTTCTTTCAAACCTGTCTCAATGAATTGGTCCTCTCCTATTTTTATCATTATTATTATTATTGGCGGCATGGTGGACGACTGGTTAGAGCATCTGCCTCACAGTTCTGAGGCCCAGACTGGTTAGAGCGTCTGCCTCATAGTTCTGAGGACCAGGGTTCAATCCCCGGGCCCGCCTGTGTGGAGTTTGCATGTTCTCCCCGTGCCTGCGTGGGTTTTCTCCGGGTACTCCGGTTTCCTCCCACTTCCCAAAAACATGCATGGTAGGTTAATTGAAGACTCTAAATTGCCCTTAGGTGTGAAAGTGTGTGCGAATGGTTGTTTGTTTCTATGTGCCCTGCGATTGGCTGGCGACCAGTTCGGGGTGTACCCCGCCCCTCGCCCGAAGATAGCTGGGATAGGCCCCGCGACCCAAGTGAGGAGAAGCGGCTCAGAAAATGGATGGATGGATGGATTATTATTATTATTATTACATAGCTCATTTTAGACTTGAGACTATGTGAGTTCCGGGATGCACATGTCATGGAAACAATGAGTCCCTGCAAGCTAAACTTTTAACAAAGCTAAACTCAACCACGAACTCCCTAAATAAAAGCAGCACATCGACTGTCCTACCAGGGAAAATAATACTTTAGACCACTGCTACACTACGGTAAAAAACGCATACCGTGCTATACCTCGTCTGATCACTGCTTAATTCACTTAATACCGACGTACAAGCAAGAACTTAAATGTGCGAAGCCTACAATGAAAACAGTCAAAAAGTGGACCAATGAAGCCAAGATGGAACTTCAAAGCTGTTTAGACTGCACAGACTGGAGTGTCTTTGAAAATTCAGCTGGCAGCCTGGATGAATATACTGTCACATCCTATATCAGTTTCTGTGAAGAGGTTTGTGTACCAACAAAATCATTTCGGACATTCAACAAACACAAGCCGTGGTTCACTGCTAAACTTAAGCAGCTTCGCCAAGCTCAGGAAGATGCATATCAGAGCGGGGACAGGGCCCTGTATAATCGAGCTAGAAACCAGCTTACTAAAGAAATTAACATTGCAAAGAGGATCTATGCAGCAAAGTTGGAAAAACAGTTTAGCGCGAACTACTCAAAATCAGTCTGGAATGCATTCCAATCGCTGACTAATTACAAGCGACGATCCCCCCAAGCTGAGAACAATAGCACACTAGCCAACGACTTGAATACCTTCTATTGCAGATTTGAAAAGGAGAGTTTCACTCCACACACCCACCCGGCCGCACCCGCGACCACAACCACACCTCTGACTTCTGCGTTAACCATCCATGAACAGGATGTGAGACGCATCTTCAAACAAAAGAAGATTAACAAAGCGGCAGGACCGGACCATGTGTCCCCATCCTGCCTCAAAGTCTGCGCGGACCAGCTCGCTCCAGTCTTCACTCAGATCTTCAACAGATCTTTGGAAATGTGCGAAGTTCTATCCTGTTTCAAACGCTCCACCATCATTCCAGTCCCCAAGAAACCTGCAATCTCTGGTCTGAATGACTACAGGCCTGTCGCTTTGACATCTGTGGTCATGAAGTCCTTTGAACGTCTCGTGCTGGACCACCTCAAGAGTGTCACAGGTCCCCTGCTGAAACCCCTGCAGTTTGCCTACCAAGCGAACAGGTCTGCGGATGATGCAGTCAACATGGGACTGCACTTCATCCTAGAACACCTCGACAGTGCAGGGACCTACGCGAGGATCCTGTTCGTGGACTTCAGCTCAGCGTTCAACACCATCATCCCTGAACTCCTTTCAACCAAGCTTCTCCAGCTCAGCGTCTCACCTGCCATCTGCCAGTGGATTTACAGCTTTCTGACGGGCAGGACACAGCAGGTCAGGCTGGGGGAGGCCACCTCATCCACACACAGCATCAGCACTGGGGCGCCCCAAGGTTGTGTCCTCTCTCCGCTGCTCTTCTCTCTCTACACGAACGACTGCACCTCAGCGAACCCGACTGTCAAGCTCCTGAAGTTTACAGATGACACCACTGTCATCGGCCTCATCAAGGACGGTGACGAGTCTGCATATCGACAGGAAGCGGAGCGGCTGGAGCTGTGGTGCGGCCGACACAACCTGGAGCTGAACACGCTCAAGACGGTAGAGATGATCGTGGACTTCAGGAGGCATCCTTCGCCACAGCTGCTCCTCACGTTGTCCAGCTGCCTTGTGTCAACCGTCGAGACCTTCAAGTTCCTGGGAATTACAATCTCTCAGGACCTGAAGTGGGCGACCAACATCAACTCCGTCCTCAAAAAGGCCCAGCAGAGGATGTACTTCCTGCGGCTTCTGAGAAAGCACGGCCTGCCACCGGAGCTGCTGAGTCAGTTCTACACAGCGGTCATCGAATCAGTCCTGTGTTCTTCCATCACAGTCTGGTTTGGTGCTGCTACAAAAAAGGACAAACTCCGACTGCAACGGACAATCAAAACTGCTGAAAGGATTGTCGGTACCCCCCTACCCACCATTGAGGACTTGCACGCTGCCAGAACTAAGACAAGGGCGTGCAAAATCCTCTCGGCACCCCGGTCACCAGCTCTTCCAGCTCCTTCCCTCAGGTAGGCGCTACCGATCAACGCAAACTAGAACTAGTAGACATTCCAACAGCTTCTTCCCTCTTGCGATCAACTTCTTAAACACCTAACCTATAATTCCATTACAACAAGCTGGAAATGTTTTGACTTGAGTTCGTTGTCACATTTCTGTGGGGCCAATTATGTATTACTCGTGCACTCACTGTAGTTGTCTCGCCGTGCTGCACTATTTGCATATACTGGCCACTCATGCCAGAGTAGCATCTGCTCCATTTGCACACTGATTGAGGAGTATCTGTAACATTTGCACAACCAACATTGTCCCAGATGATCGCACTACTCGTCACTTTAAACCGCATACACTCCTTGAAGTCTCAGCGCCCTTTGCACAATGGTCATTGCACCGGACTATTGCCATATTCGTCATTCGAACTGCTCTAAGTGCTCGAGGACTCTGCATCTTTTTGCACAATTGTTTTTTGTCAATGTCTTTATGTCCCCAAAGTGTTCTGTAAATTGACTGTCTGTTGTACTAGAGCGGCTCCAACTACCGGAGACAAATTCCTTGTGTTTTGGACATACTTGGCAAATAAAGATGATTCTGATTCTGATTCTGAGAATACAGATACAGTAATCCTCCGCTACATCGCAGTTGTTGCTTCACGGTTCCACTATGTTGCAGATTTCTATTATTGCTGTTACTGTTACAGGTAAAAAAAAAAAAAAAAAAGAGAACAAAGGAAAGTCACCACCCCGGTTTAGCCTGCTGACCATTCAAACCTCTATTACCCGGTTCTTTTATTCTGGTCGAGGTGATTCTTCAACGATTAGGATAAAAAGTTTAACAATTTATTCGAAAAAATAGAGTTAAACAATAAAGTTGTTGACATTTCAGCGCTGGGCTCTCCCGCACATGACTCAGAACAGCGTCCGTATGAAAGAGAGCGTGCAAGCTTTCATCGTAGTCATTTGTGGCCAAAGCCTGCTTCCTGTCGTGACGTCATGCAGTCGCGGACCAATCCTAGTTTCGCCGTGGTGTCTGGGTACGTTCAGAAATTCAGTCCGGCGGTCTCACCGCGCTCCGAGGGGTATTCAGAGACAGAGCGCACATTTTCTATAACTTTACTAATGAACGTGTTGGCTATTAAGCAGCATATATTGTCATATCGAATGTGTCAGTTCTACTTATATTGATCGGCACGCTCCAACAGCATCCCGAGTTTCCCAAGGTTCCGGGGTGCAAAGAACGTGCCTTGTGTGAATTTCCCAACGTACCCTGTTTTAATATTTTGTGTGTTTCTTGTGTCGATGCGACTAAGTGTAACGCAACTACAGTATATGATTATAAGGCTATCAGGGTGTGCAACAGTGAAGTCCCAAACAATATTTGAATTCAACAAATTTTAACTGAACCGTTTTAGGTTATGTTTGTTCAAAACCTTTATTTTGGTTCATTATGGCGTTTCACATATTATATGCACTTTTAATAAGAGCTCCCAGCGGGAATTTCCCACTGAGAAGTACAAACAGCCTGTTCCATTTTAAGCGCCATCTTTTCCAAATGTTTTGTTCCTTTGTCAGTCATGTCTCTGATTTTATTTTTCTGTCTTCAACTCAACTTACACACACACACACACACACACACACACACACACACACACACACACTATCTCTTTCTCTCTCTTTCTCTCTCTTTCTCTCTCTTTCTCTCTCTTTCTCTCTCTTTCTCTCTCTTTCTCTCTTTCTCTCTTTCTCTCTCCCTCCCTGTCTGGTCTGTGCGCAGTCAGTTTTTCAGTAATTACAATCTGCGATGCAGATTTGATTGGCTGAAAGGGTGGGGAAACTCATGTGATTGGGTGAGTTCATCACTACCGTAAAGCCTGAAATATGTTGCGCCGCGCTTAAAATAGAAGTACCCCGTATGTCTTGAATCATAACTTTTCTTTTTTGGCTTTGGTGTGGGTCTGTTTGGGACTGCTTCTGGGTCCGGACACGACCTCTGTTTTAAATGATGTCGCAACAATCGAGCGAGCCAGAGTGAGCTGTTTAGCTCCGTAGCACACTAGCTAGTTAGCTTGTGGGCTAGGGAATGTAAAAATCATGTTCAAACTATATTTAATTGAATACACTACATAGATAAGATATTTAATGTTCAAACTGATAAACGTTATATATAGCAAATAATCATAACTTAACTTAGAATTTTATGGCTGCAATACGTTCCCAAAAAGCTGGGACAGCTGGCAAAAAAGACCGAGAAAGTTGAGGAATGCGCATCAAACACCTGTTTGGAACATCCCACAGGTGAACAGGCTAATTGGGAACGAGTAGGTGCCATGATTGGGTATGAAACTAGCTTCCCCGAATTGCTCAGTCATTCACAGGCAAAGAAGATCTTTGTGAACAAGTGCGTAAGAAAATAGTCGAACAGTTTAAGGACAATGTTCCTCAACGTACAATTGCAAGGAATTTAGGGATTTCATCATCTACACTCCATAATATCATCAAAAGGTTCAGAGAATCTGGAGAAATCACTGCATTTAAGCGTTAAGGCCGAAAACCAACATTCGATCCCTCAGGCGGCACTGCATCAAAAACCGACATCAATGTGTAAAGAATATCACCACATGGGCTGAAGAACACTTCAGAAAACCAATGTCAGTGAATACAATTCGTACATCCGTAAGTGCGACTTGAAACTTGACTATGCAAAGCAAAATCCATTTATCAACAACACTCAGAAACACCGCCGGCTTTTCTGGGCCCAAGCTAATCAAAGACGGACTGATGCAAAGTAGGAAAGCGTTCTGTGGTCTGACGAGTCCACATTTCCAATTATTTTTGGAAATTGTGGACGTCGTGTCCTCTGGGCCAAAGAGGAAAAGAACCACCCGGACTGGTATGGACGCAAAGTTCAAAAGCTAGCATCTGAGATGGTATGGAGCTGTGTTAGTGCCAATGGCATGGGTAATTTACACCTCTGTGAAGGCACCATTAATGCTGAAAGGTACATACAGGTTTTGGAGAAACATATGCTGCCATCCAAGCAACGTCTTCTTCATGGACGCCCCTGCTTATTTCAGCAAGACAATGCCAAACCACATTCTGCACGTGTTACACAAGCGTGGCTTTGCAAATCATTGTATTCTGTTTTTATTTATGTTTAACACAACATCCCAACTTCATTGGAATTGCGGTTGTACATTAATGAGGAAAAAAAAGTTTACTTAAATTATTTAATCAAAGAGTGAAGAATTTAAGGGGGTCTGAATACTTTCCGTACCTACTGTAGATGCAAGGAAAATCCAGCTGGGAAGGGATAATTTTGGGGGTGCGTATTATATTTGAGTGCGTATTATACTCGAGAAATTTTGGACTGACTGAAATTTTGGACTGACTGAGACTGTATGTTTACAACTTGAGACTTACTGGAGACCTGCACATGTGTGATTTGATCCCATGATTCCCATCACTGGTCTGGTCTGATTCAGTGTGCTTCAACTCCTGTGATCAAAATTCCTTTCAGTAGTGCCTGTGTTAGTGCCAATGACATGGGTAATTTACACATCTGTGAAGGCACCATTAATGCTGAAAGGTACATACAGGTTTTGGAGAAACATATGCTGCCATCCAAGCAACGTCTTTTTCACGGACGCCCCTGCTTATTTCAGCAAGACAATGCCAAACCACATTCTGCACGTGTTACAACAGCGTGGCTTCGTAGTAAAAGTGTGCGGGTACTAGGCTGGCCTGCCTGCAGTCCAGACCTGTCTCCCATTGAAAATGTGTGGCTCATTATGAAGCGTAAAATGCGCCAACGGAGACCCCGGACTGTTGAATAGCTGAAGCTGTATATCAAGCAAGAATAGGAAAGAATTCCACCAACAAAGCTTCAACAATTAGTGTCCTCCCAAACGTTTATTGAATGTTGTTAAAAGAAAAGATGATGTAACACAGTGGTAAACATGACCCTGTCCCAGCTTTTTTGGAACGTGTTGCAGCCATAAAATTCTCAGTTAATGATTATTTGCTAAAAACAATCAAGTTCATCATTTTGAATATTAAATATCTTGTCTTTGTAGTGTATTCAATTAAATATAGGTTGAACATGATTTGCAAATCATTGTATTCTGTTTTTCTTGATGTTTAACACAACTTCATTGGAATTGGGGTTGCACTTGAGTATCCTACTGAAAATTCTATCAAACAATCGATTATTTGGAGATTCTGCATTTTTGCTTGGTTAAAGAGCAATTTTGATAACAAAAGAGAAAATAAGACCTTTCACTTAATAACGTACAACAAATTGGTTTCCTTTTTCATATAACCAACAGTTTATATTTTAATTCACAATGTGTGTATAAAAGATGAGGCATTATTTTTTTCTTTAAGCATTAACAGCCTTTGTGCATCTTCACTTAAACAGCTAGCATTTTAGCATTTTGTGACATTCATATATTAGGATCACGGCTGTGCATTTATGAGTTTAGATAAACTGAGTCGGAATAAGACGAATAAATATTCATTGTACTACTACAAGTTTTGGAAGTGTTCAATTTGTTCAAACTAAAATGAATTGGTTAGAGCATCTGCCTCACAGTTCTGAGGACCGGGGTTCAATCCCCGGCCCCACCTGTGTGGAGTTTGCATGTTCTCCCCGTGCCTGCGTGGGTTTTCTCCGGGCACTCCGGTTTCCTCCCACATCCCAAAAACATGCATGCAAGGTTAATTGAAGACTCTAAATTGCCTGTAGGTGTGAATGTGAGTGCGACTGGTTGTTCGTTTGTATGTGCCCTGCGATTGGCTGGCAACCAGTTCAGGGTGTACCCCACCTCCTGTCCAATGATAGCTGGGATAGGGTCCGGCACTACCGTGACCCTTGTGAGGATAAGCGGCTCAGAAAATGGATGGATGGATGGATGTTACATCCTGTCATGAGTTGTGCACCGTACTCTCTCTCTCTCTCTCTCTCTCTCTCTCTCTCTCTCTCTCTCTTCCCAGCTATTACTACCCCCTCTCCTGCGCACCTGTTCCCAATCAGCACTTACCACTGCCTGAATTAAAGCCTGCCTGACCCAGGGATCCGACGGTAGAGTATTCACACTACACACTACTCCATGCTACACCGACCGACTCTCGAGACATCTCGTCGTGTTTGTAAGTTGTTTACCTGGCTCTCGGCAGTTGTACTTATCCTTTGGTGTTATGTTCCGCTTCCGGTATTCCTTCCGTGTCTCCCGCTTCACTGCCCGCTTCAACCATGCCGTCAAGCCAGCCACTTGCCGTCAAGCCAACCATGCCGTCAAGCCAGCCACTTGCTCACGCTTCCGGCTCCTGCCAGTTCTTTGCTCCACCCTCACACATTGGAAATACCAGCCTGGAACTACTGCTCAATAAACCCTTCTCCCCTACTCCCTCCTCCTCAGTCTGCTTTTGGGTCCAGTCCAACATTATAAGATTACATATTGTGACAAAATACTCTGACCATCATGGACCCAACGACGTCGGAGGACTTGAGGGAAGCGCTCGCCACCAAGGCCCCCATATCGGCAGACCAGATAATGCGCTTCGTGAAATCATGGACTCATTAAGCTCCCTCACCAAACAAGTCTCTCTCCTGTCCTCCCAGCTACACTCCCGCAACCCTCCCATGAGTACTTCTCCCACGGCCGCAGCTTCCGATCAACCCCTCCTCTCGTACAATGAACCCCACGTTCCGCTTCCCGAACCTTACTCAGGGGATCCAGGTTCCTGTGATCAATTTCTCTTAAACTGTAATATTCGATCTGCAACCCATGAGTTATCCCACTGACTGGTCAAAAATCGCTTTTCTGATTAACCTGCACGGAAGCGTTGCTAAATGGACTATCGCACTTTGACATAATTCCTCACCGGTACTCGCATCATTCTCGACCGATCTTAAAAAGGTCTTCGATCACCCCGTTAAGGGTAGCGAAGCCGTTCGGCGCCTCCTAGCCCTCACACAGAGGTCTGGCTCCATGGCGTCCTACTCAATTGATTTTAGGATTCTAGTGGGTGAATGTGGGTGAAATGACGCCACGTTAAAAATGATTTTTTTTCAGGGACTGTCGGAGCAGCTCAAAGACAAGTTCGCAGCCAGGGATGACCCCACCTCACTCAAGGAATAAATATCCGTAGCTATTAAGCTGAACAATCGTCTTCCTGAAAGAGCGAGAGAAAAAGGGATTGGAATGCAGCATATAAGCATCCGCGGGCACAGCGCCTCCAGCCAATCTGCGGCATGCTGAACCCCCTGCCGCCTCCTCATCACCCCCACCGGACTGGAGGAGCCAATGCAACTAGGCAAGACACGATTAGATCCCCTGGAACGTCTGCGCCAATTCAACCAACAGTGATTAATTGTGGTAAGCCAGAGCACTTCATCGCCACCTGCACTCTTAAACCAAAATAAAGGGCTCACCACGAATCGAGAGCATCGTGGTGAGCCAAACCAACTCCTCTTTCAGCTCTTCCTGCCGTATGACCATTCCCACGTGTCCTTGGTACCGATTGCAATACCGCAATCACGGCTCACATCAACTCTGGCGCTGACTTCATTCATGAGGGCTTGGCAAGTCAGCTTCGGCTATCACTCGAACCCCTCCCATCTCCTAAAAAGGTTACTGCCCTGGACGGACGACTCATCCCTCCTGTCACTCACCAAATGGCACCACTCACTCTACTCATCTCAGGAAATCCCCGTGAAACCCTCCAGCTGTTTCCCATTCCTTCCCTGGAGACATCATTAGTCCTTGGTATCCCGTGGCTCACGCAACACAACCCCGCCTTCGATTGGACCCACCTAGGCAGCCGTGGCCCAATGGTTAAGATCATCGCCTACCACCATGGGGGACCTAGGTTCAAGATCCCAACTGGACCATCCGCCAACATCCCCCGGACTCACGGCTGTGGTGTCCTTGAGCAAGACACTGATACCCTGAAATGCTCCCCCGGCGCTTCAGCTTCCCCCTGCTCCAGTGTGTTCCACTAACGTGTATGTGTTCACTGTGATGGGTAAAATGCAGAGAACAAATTTTGTGTGCATGCATGCATGTTCATGACAATAAAAGATGATTCTTCTTCTTCTTCTTCTGTCAATCACCGGTTGGAGTCACTTCTGCCACTCCCACTGTCTTCTCTCGGCCGTCTCGACCTCTAGCAAACCTCAGCCACCTGTTACACCAGTCAATCCCTCCCAAGTACCAAAGAATATGACGAATTCTCTCCAGTGTTCAGTAAGGATCTTGCCATCTCTCTTCCGCCCCACCGCCCCTATGACTGCGCCATTGACCTCCTGCCTGGAGCCCCTCTCCCCTCCAGCCGCCTCTTTAACCTTTCCCATCCAGAAAAGGAAGCCATGGAGAATTATATCCCTGACTCACTTGCCTCCAGACTCATCCGACCCTCCTCCACCCCCTTGGGGGCCGGGTTCTTCTTTGTTGAAAAGAATGAAACCACTCTCCGCCCCTGCATTGACTTCCGAGGCCTCAACGACATTACTGTGAAAAACAAAGCTCCACTGACCCTCACTGACCCTTCCTTTGAACACCTCTGCGATGCCCAGATAGTCATCAAGTTGGACCTGCTCAATGCCTATCATCTCATCCGCATAAAAGAGGGGGATGAATGGAAAACTGACTTCAATACACCCTCAGCCATTTTTAGTATCTTGTCATCCCATTTGGGTTAACCAAGCCCCCGCTGTGTTCCAAACCTTCATCAACGATGTCCTCCATGATATGCTGAACCGGTTCATCTTTGTCTATTTAGATGACATCCTCATCTTCTCCCGCTCTCCTGAAGAACATCGCCATCATGTCCACCAAGTCCTTCAGCGCTTCCTTGAGAACCGCTTCTTTGTCAAACCTGAGAAATGTGAATTCCACCTCTTTTCCGTACACTTCCTGGGATACATCATTACCAAAAGACAATTACAACCGGACCCGGCGAAAATTCAAGCAGTCGTTGACTGGTCCATTCCCTCCACCCGCAAGGAGCTGCAACGTTTCCTGGGGTTTACAAACTTTTACCATCGATTCATCCGTAATTACAGCAAAGTCGCCAGCCTCACCTCCACCAGCTCTCCCTTGCAGTGGCCCCCTGCTGCAACCCAAGCGTTCGAGCGCCTGAACGAATTATTCACCAGTGCCCCCATCCTGAGACATCCCAACCCCTACTTCCACTTCGTTGTGGACACTGGACACCCGTCACCTCTCTCCGTCTGAATGCAATAATGACGTCGGAAATCAGGAGCTGCTAGCCATCGTCTGGGCTCTGGAAGAATGGAGGCATTGGCTGGAGGGGACCGTTTCTCCATTCATCATCTAGACCGACCATAAAAACCTTGCTTAGCTCTGTTCCGCTAAGCGGTTGAACCCCCGGCAACCTCGTTGGGCATTATTCCTCAGCCGGTTCAATTTCAGCCTCTCCTTCCACCCTGGTTCCCGTAATGGGGAGCCTGATGCCCTCTCTCGCGTCCATTCACCCCCCTCCCGCGCAAGTGAACCAGAACCCATCCTTCCTTCTTCCTGCTTTGTTGGGGTAAAAGAGGCTCAGAAAACCCAAGTGGATCCCAAGACTGGACCTCCAGACCGGCTCTTCATGCCAGATTCTGCACGCTCAGAAGTACTTCAGTGCCCCATAACTCCAAACTCACCTGAACCATTCAATTCATCCAACAACACTTCTGGTGGCCCAGCATGGTGAAAGACACCCGAGAGTTAGTCCTAGCTTGCTCCGTCTGTGCCCTCTCATCAACCACCAGCTGGTTTGCTGCACCTCTTACTCATTCCGAGCCGCCCTTGGTCCCATGTCTCCTTGGACTTCGTTACCAGCCTACCCCCCTCTGAAGGTAACACCATCATCCTTACCATCATAGATCGTTTCTCCAAATATGTCCATTATGTACCCCTTCCCAAGTTGCCCTCTGTTTTTTAGAGCGCTAACCTTCTAGTCCTTCATGTATTCATACTTCACGGCATCCCTATTGACATTGTCTCGGACCGAGGTCCTCAGTTCTCTTCCCAAGTCTGGAAGGAGTTCTGCAAGGTGGTTGGCACAGCAGCCAGCCAGTCTTCCGGCTACCACCCCAATCCAATAGCCAGATGGAGCGGGCGAATCAAAACATGGAGTCCACTCTTCGCTGTGTTGCTGCACGCAATCCCGCCTCCTGGAGTACCTTTCTGCCGTGGGTGGAATATGACCACAACTCCCTCACCAGCTCCCCCACAGGTATGTCTCCCTTTATGGCATGTTACGGTTTCCAACCTACTGAGCATATGGTGGCGGTTCCCGCAGTGAGGGAGCACCTTCGACGTGTCCAATCTAATTGGAAGGACGTCAGGGTTGCTCTAACTCATTCAGCCGAGAAAAATAAGCAGCTGCCGGATCTTCATCGCTCTCCCGCGCCAGAATACAAGGGTCAGATGGTTTGGCTCTCTTACCGTGACCTCCCTCTCCAAACTAAATCCTGTAAGCTCACTCACTTCATTGGTCCCTTTCCTATCACTAGAATCATCAATCCCACCTCAGTACAGTTAAAACTTCCCCTATCTCTCAAGATCCAGCCGACGTTTCATGCATCTCTACTCAAGCCTGTCCCCACCAGTACCCTTAGGCCTCCGACCGTAACTCCCCCCTACTTCCCCCCATCCCATCGACGAGCATCCTGCCTTCACGGTATCACGCATCCTTGATGTGCGGCTCCGGGGGTTAGGGGCTTTCAATTCCTTGTGGATTGGGAAGGGGTATGGTCCGGAGGAACGCTCTTGGAGCTCTTGCAAGCTTATTTTGGACGACTCGTTGATTAGGGACTTTTATGTGGCTCACCCTGAGAAGCCTGGTACGACGCCAGGAGGCGTCCGCTGAGAGGGTTTACTGTCATGATTTGTGCCCCGCTCTCTCGTTCGCTCTCTCTCTCTCTCTCTCTGTCTCTCTCTCTCTCTCTCTCCCCAGATATTACCAACCCCTGGCCTGCGCACCTGTTCCCAATCAGCACTCATCACTGCCTGCTTTTAAGCTTGCCTGACCCAGGGATCCGACAGCAGAGTATTCACACTCGTCCATGGTTCACAGGCCGACTCTCGAGACATCGCTTGGTGTTTTTGTCAGTTGATTACCTGGCTATCTGCACTTGTACTTATCCTCTGGTGTTATTCTCCGCTTCCAGTATTCCTTCCGTGTCTACTGCTTCAATGCCCGCTTCAACCACGCCGTCAAGCCCGTCCTCACACTTCCATCACCTGCCAGTTCTTCGCTCCTTCCTACCACTCTCACGCGTTGGAAATACCAGCCTGGATCTACTGCTCAATAAACCATTCTCCCCTACTCCCTCCGCCTCTGCTTTTGGGTCCAGTTCAACATTACACGATTACATATCGTGACACATACTGTTATATTTAAATGTAAGCTCAAGCCATGGCCTTCTGACTAAGCATTAATGTACCACATCTCTAAAATTCAGACTCCAGTCTCATGTCTTGCAAAAGCTTACATTTTACAAGGAATTTAAACACTATCAATAAACCACAAACAATTACAGTCTGACTGGTTAGAGCGTCAGCCTCACAATTCTGTGGACCCGGGTTCAATCCCCGGCCCCGCCTGTGTGGAGTTTGCATGTTCTACCCGTGCCTGCGTGGGTTTTCTACGGGCACTCCGGTTTCTCCCACTTCCCAAAAACATGCATTAATTGGTGACTCTAAATTTCCCATAGGTGTGACTGTGAGTGCGAATGGTTGTTTGTTTGTATGTGCCCTGCGATTGGCTGGCAACCAGTTCAGGGTGTACCCCGCCTCCTGCCCGATGACAGCTGGGATAGGCTCCAAGCCGCCGTGACCCTAGTGAGGAGAAGTGGCTCAGAAAATGGATGGATGGATGGAACCTTCCATTTATTATACTACATTACATTAAGGGTTTTGTTGCTGTTTGTTGTTGTTTTTAACTTCTTCAATGAGCTCAAGATTGTAAATTACTCAAACCTGAATCATTCTCTGTGCTATGGTATATTCCATGTGTCCCTCATAAAACATTAATATGATTGTGCACAACTCCTTTGGCTTCTTATTTAACTGCGGTAATAACTCAAGGCCTGTCAATCACATCGTCAAAGATCAATGAGGATGGACTATGTGTCACTATCCAGCCGGTTTATAGTTACTTTAATAGGTATGTGGGAGAGGGGTAAGAAAGGGATGAGGCAAATAGAGGCAAAAAGCATCTCTTAATGTACATGTAAAACTATCCAGTGGGTCTACGCCAAGTTTAAGTGGTTGAGTGATATTGGCAAACAAAAAGGAGGGGCTGCAGGGAAAGAAACGGTCAGATTTAGGCATTTTATTTTATGCTATAAGAGCTTATTGATATTTTGATTTTAACTGCAGGTTGGTAGGTGCTGAGGAAGCCACTTTTGACTCTGACTCTTTACGGGTGAGAGATGAGTGTATCTCATCCCACTTAAGTAAAACTATTGTGAAAAGTGACTACTCGGAATGCTTTCAAAACAGAGTGGGCGCGGAAAGCAGGGAAGTAGGTAACAGATGTTTGGTATGGGGGATGTTTTGCCCCCATCTACCTTTGTAGTATAGTATTGATAGGTTAGATTTTGTGAACATTTATATGGGAGCGATTTTTCACGGAAAAGGAATAAAAAACATGTTGCTCATTTGTTTATAACCCCAATTCCAATGAAGTTGGGACATTATGTTAAACATAAATAAAAACAGAATACAATGATTTACAAATCATGTTCAACCTTTCAACCTATATTTAATTGAATACACTACAAAGACAAGATATGACTGATAAAGATGATTGTTTTTCGCAAATAATCATTGAATTAGAATTTTATGGCTGGAACACATTCCAAAAAAGCTTTTCTTTTAACAACATTCAATAAATGTTTGGAACTGAGGACAATAATTGTTGAAGCTTTGTCGGTGGAATTCTTTCCCATTCTTGCTTGATGTACAGCTTCAGCTTTTCAACAGTTCGGCGTCTCCGTTGTCGGATTTTACGCTTCGTAATGCACCACACATTTTCAATGGGAGACAGGTATTGACTGCAAGCAGGCCAGTCTAGTACCTTCGCTCTTTGACGACGAAGCCACGCTGTTGTAACACGTGCAGAATGTGGTTTGGCATTGTTTTGCTGAAATAAGCAGGGGCGTCCATGAAAAAGATGTTGCTTGGATGGCAGCATATGTTTCTCCAAAACCTGTATGTACCTTTCAGCATTAATGGTGCCTTCACAGATGTGTAAGTTACCCATGCCATTGGCTTTAACACAGCTCCATACCATCACAGATGCTGGCTTTTGAACTTTGCGTCCATAACAGTCCGGATGGTTCTTTTCCTCTTTGGCTCGGAGGACATGACATCCACAATTTCCAAAAACAATTTGAAATGCGGACTCGTCGGACCACAGAACGCTTCCCCACTTTGCATCAGTCCATCTTAGATTACCTCGGGCCCAGAAAAGCCGGCGGCGTTTTGTGTTGTTGATAAATGGCTTTTGCTTTGCATCGTAGAGTTTCAAGTTGCACTTACGGATGTAAAGCCGAACTGTATTTACTGACATTGGTTTTCTGAAGTGTTCCTGAGCCCATGAGGTGATATCCTTTACACATTGATGTCGGTTTTTGATGCAGTGCCGCCTGAGGGATCGAAGGTCACGGGCATTCAATGTTGGTTTTCGGCATAGCTGCTTACATGCAGTGATTTCTCCAGATTCTCTGAACCTTTTGATGATATTATGGACCGTGGATGGACCTTGCAATTGTACGTTGAGGAACATTGTCCTTAAATTGTTCGACTATTTTCTCACGCACTTGTTCATAAAGAGGTCGCCCCATCTTTGCCTGAGCAATTCAGGGAAGCTCCTTTCAGAATCAGAATCAGAATCATCTTTATTTGCCAAGTATGTCCAAAACACACAAGGAATTTGTCTCCGGTAGTTGGAGCCACTCTAGTACAACAGACAGTCAATTTACAGAACACTTTGGGGACATAAAGACATTGACAAAAAACAATTGTGCAAAAAGATGCAGAGTCCTCCAGCACTTAGAGCAGTTCGAATGACTAATATTGCAATAGTCCGGTGCAATGACCATTGTGCAAAGGGCGCCGAGACTTCAAGGAGTGTATGCGGTTTAAAGTGACGAGTAGTGCGATCATCTGGGACAATGTTGGTTGTGCAAATGTTACAGATACTCCTCAATCAGTGTGCAAATGGAGTAGATGGTACTCTGGCATGAGTGGCCAGTATATGCAAATAGTGCAGCATGGCGAGACCACTACAGTGAGTGCACGAGTAATACATAATTGGCCCCACAGAAATGTGACAACGAACTCAAGTCAAAAAATTTCCAGCTTGTTGTAATGGAATTGTAGGTTAGGTGTTTAAGAAGTTGATCGCAAGAGGGAAGAAGCTGTTGGAATGTCTACTAGTTCTAGTTTGCGTTGATCGGTAGCGCCTACCTGAGGGAAGGAGCTGGAAGAGCTGGTGACCGGGGTGCAGACGGTCCGAGAGGATTTTGCACGCCCTTGTCTTAGTTCTGGCAGCGTGCAAGTCCTCAATGGTGGGTAGGGGGGTACCGACAATCCTTTCAGCAGTTTTGATTGTCCGTTGCAGTCGGAGTTTGTCCTTTTTTGTAGCAGCACCAAACCAGACTGTGATGGAAGAACACAGGACCGATTCGATGACCGCTGTGTAGAACTGTCTCAGCAGCTCCGGTGGCAGGCCGTGCTTTCTCAGAAGCCGCAGGAAGTACATCCTCTGCTGGGCCTTTTTGAGGACGGAGTTGATGTTGTTCGCCCACTTCAGGTCCTGAGAGATTGTAATTCCCAGGAACTTGAAGGTCTCGACGGTTGACACAAGGCAGCTGGACAACGTGAGGGGCAGCTGTGGCGAAGGATGCCTCCTGAAGTCCACGATCATCTCTACCGTCTTGAGCGTGTTCAGCTCCAGGTTGTGTCGGCCGCACCACAGCTCCAGCCGCTCCGCTTCCTGTCGATATGCAGACTCGTCACCGTCCTTGATGAGGCCGATGACAGTGGTGTCATCTGCAAACTTCAGGAGCTTGACAGTCGGGTTCGCTGAGGTGCAGTCGTTCGTGTAGAGAGAGAAGAGCAGCGGAGAGAGGACGCAACCTTGGGGCGCCCCAGTGCTGATGCTGCGTGTGGATGAGGTGGCCTCCCCCAGCCTGACCTGCTGTGTACTGCCCGTCAGAAAGCTGTAAATCCACTGGCAGATGGCAGGTGAGACACTGAGCTGGAGAAGCTTGGTTGAAAGGAGTTCAGGGATGATGGTGTTGAACGCTGAGCTGAAGTCCACGAACAGGATCCTCGCATAGGTCCCTGCACTGTTGAGGTGTTCTAGGATGAAGTGCAGTCCCATGTTGACTGCATCATCCGCAGACCTGTTCGCTTGGTCGGCAAACTGCAGGGGGTCCAGCAGGGGACCTGTGACACTCTTGAGGTGGTCCAGCACGAGACGTTCAAAGGACTTCATGACCACAGATGTCAAAGCGACAGGCCTGTAGTCATTCAGACCAGAGATTGCAGGTTTCTTGGGGACTGGAATGATGGTGGAGCGTTTGAAACAGGATGGAACTTCGCACATTTCCAAAGATCTGTTGAAGATCTGAGTGAAGACTGGAGCGAGCTGGTCCGCGCAGACTTTGAGGCAGGATGGGGACACATGGTCCGGTCCTGCCGCTTTGTTAATCTTCTTTTGTTTGAAGATGCGTCTCACATCCTGTTCATGGATGGTTAACGCAGAAGTCAGAGGTGTGGTTGTGGTCGCGGGTGCGGCCGGGTGTGTGTGTGGAGTGAAACTGTCCTTTTCAAATCTGCAATAGAAGGTATTCAAGTCGTTGGCTAGTGTGCTATTGTTCTCAGCTTGGGGGATCGTCACTTGTAATTAGTCAGCGATTGGAATGCATGCCAGACTGATTTTGAGTCGTTCGCGCTAAACTGTTTTTCCAACTTTGCTGCATAGATCCTCTTTGCAATGTTCATTTCTTTAGTCAGCTGGTTTCTAGCTCGATTATACAGGGCCCTGTCCCCGCTCTGATATGCATCTTCCTTAGCTTGGCGAAGCTGCTTAAATTTAGCAGTGAACCACGGCTTGTTGTTGTTGAATGTCCGAAATGATTTTGTTGGGACACAAACCTCTTCACAGAAACTGAGATAGGATGTGACAGTGTCCGTATATTCATCCAGGCTGCCAGCTGAATTTTCAAAGACACTCCAGTCTGTGCAGTCTAAACAGCTTTGAAGTTCCATCTTGGCTTCATTGGTCCACTTTTTGACTGTTTTCACTGTAGGCTTCGCACATTTAAGTTCTTGCTTGTACGTCAGTATTAAGTGAATTAAGCAGTGATCAGACGAGCCCAGGGCTGCACGAGGTATAGCATGGTATGCATTTTTTACCGTAGTGTAGCAGTGGTCTAAAGTATTATTTTCCCTGGTAGGACAGTCGATGTGCTCCTTGTATTTAGGGAGTTCGTGGTTGAGTTTAGCTTTGTTAAAGTGCCCGAGAATAATGAGGGGTGAGTCCGGTGTTTTTTTTCAATTTCGTTGACTTGTTCAGCGAGCGTTAGCAATGCGGCGTTTGTGTTAGCTTGTGGTGTAATATAGACTCCAGCCAGTATAAACGATGCAAACTCACGTGGCGAGTAGAATGGTTTACAGTTCAAAAACAGTGACTCCAAATGCGGACTGCAGTGTGTGCTGAGCACCGTGACGTCCGTACACCATTTTTCGTTTATATGGAGGCATATCCCGCCGCCCTTCGTTTTCCCCGATGATTCCATGTCGCGGTCCGCTCGATGAATGTTGAAGCCGGGAAGCATGACGGCGCCATCGGGTACAGCGTCGCAAAGCCAGGTCTCCGTGAAGCACATGGCTGCGGAACGTCCGAAGTCTTTACTGGTCTTTAACAGAAGATGAAGCTCGTCCATTTTGTTGGGTAGGGAGCGTACATTCGCGAGGTGGATCGACGGGAACGCCAATCTGTGTCCTCTCTTGCAGAGTTTCACCTGAATGCCGGCTCGTTTTCCTCGTTTCCTCTTCCGCATCCATGCGCCGAAAACCACGGACGCCGCTCCGGTGAGTAACTCGGGCAAAAAAACTGAGCGGATTTTCGAAAGTTGGTGACAGAAAGTCCGGAGTAGCCTCCTTGATGGTTAGCAGGTCTCCCCTTGTGTAAGTGAGTCATGTAAGGTCTCCAAAGACGGACGAAAAACACAAAAACATAGACAATACTAGAGAGCGCGTTACCGAGGCGACCACACTGGTAGGCGCCATCTTAAGTGAAGATGGCGCCTACCAATCATACCCAATCATGGCACCCACCTGTTCCCAATGAGCCTGTTCACCTGTGGGATATTCCAAACAGGTGCTTGATGAGCATTCCTCAACTTTCTCAGTCTTTTTTGCCACCTGTCCCAGCTTTTTTGGAACGTGTTGCAGCCTTACAATTCTAAGTTAATGATTATTTGCTAAAAACAATAAAGTTCATCAGTTTGAACATTACATATCTTGTCTTTGTAATGTATTCAATTAAATGCAGCCCTATGGGGGGCACAAGTCAGTGCAAACTGTAGGTCCAAGCCCGGATAAATGCAGAGGGTTGCGTCAGGAAGGGCATCCGGCTTAAAACCTTGCCTAAACAAATATGAGCGTTCATCCAAAGAATTCCATACCGGATCGGTCGTTAACAACGTCTGTCACCGGCGCCGTCAAGCTGCGGGGCGCCGTTGGAAATTCAGCTACTGTGGGTCGAAGTCAAAGAAGAAGAAGAGGTGGAAAGCGGGTTCTTCGGCAGAAAGAGAAGAGGAAAACACAGAGCCTAGAACTGAATGTGGGGACTTTGAATGTTGGGACTACGACAGGAAAATCTCGGGAGTTGGTTGACATGATGATTAAGAGAAAGGTTGATATATTGTGTGTCCAGGAGACCAGGTGGAAAGGCAGTAAGGCTAGAAGTTTAGGGGCAGGGTTTAAATTATTTTACCATGGTGTAGATGGGAAGAGAAATGGAGTCGGGGTTATTTTAAAAGAAGACTTGGTCAAGAATGTCTTGGAGGTGAAACGAGTATCAGATCGAGTGATGAGGCTGAAATTTGAAATTCAGGGTGTTATGTGTTATGTTATTAGTGGCTGTGCCCCACAGGTAGGATGTGACCTAGAGGTGAAAGAGAAATTCTGGAAGGAGCTAGACGAAATAGTTCTTAGCATCCCAGACAGAAAGAGAGTCGAGATTGGTGCAGATTGTAATGGACATGTTGGTGAAGGAAATAGGGGTGATGAAGAAGTGATGGGTAAGTACGGCATCCAGGAAAGGAACTTGGAGGGACAGATGGTGGTAGACTTCGCAACAAGGATGCAAATGGATGTAGTGAACACTTTTTTCCAGAAGAGGCACGAACATAGGGTGACCGACAAGAGCGGAGGTAGAAGCACGGAGGTGGATTAAATCTTGTGCAGACGATGTAATCTGAAGGAGTTTACCAACTGTAAGGTACTGGTAGGGGAGAGTGTGGCTAGACAGCATAGGATGGTGGTGTGTAAAATGACTCTGGTGGTGGGGAGGAAAATTAGGAAGACAAAGGCAGAGAAGAGAACCATGTGGTGGAAGCTGAGACAGGACGTGTGTTGTGTAGCTTTTTGGGAAGAGGTGAGACAGGCTCTCGGTGGACGGGAGGAGCTTCCAGAAGACTGGACCACTGCAGCCAAGGTGATCAGAGAGGCAGGCAGGAGAGTACTTGGTGTATCTTCTGGCAGGAAAAGAGAGAATGAGACTTGGTGGTGGAACCTCACAGTACAGGAAATCATACAAGGAAAAAGGTTACCTAAGAAGAAGTGGGACACTGAGAGGACCGTGGAGAGGCGAAAGGAATATATTGAGATGCGACACAAGGCAAAGGTAGAGGTGTCAAAGGCCAAACAAGAGGCATATGATGACATGTATGCCAGGTTTGACACTAAAGAAGGAGAAAAGGCCAGACAGAAGGATAGAGATGGAAAGGATGTGCAGCAGGTTAGGGTGATTAAGGATAGAGATGGAAATACGTTGACTGGTGCCAGCAGTGTGCTAGCTAGATGGAAAGAATACTTAGAGGAGTTGATGAATGAGGAAACAAGGAAGTGGCAATGATTAGTAAGGGGGAAGTTAGAAAGGCATTAAAGAGGATGAAAAATGGAAAGGCAGTTGGTCCTGATGACATTCCTGTGGAGGTATGGAAGCATCTAGGAGAGGTGGCTGTGGAGTTTTTGACCAGCTTGTTCAATAGAATTCTAGTGCGTGAGAAGATGCCTGAGGAATGGAGGAAAAGTGGACTGGTGCCCATTTTTAAGAACAAAGGTGATGTGCACAGCTGTGGCAACTATAGAGGAATAAAGTTGATGAGCCACAAAATGAAGTTATAGGAAAGAGTAGTGGAGGCTAGACTCAGGACAATTGAGTATTTGCGAGCAACAGTATGGTTTCATGCCTAGAAAGAGTACCACCGATGCATTATTTGCCTTGAGGATGTTGATGGAAAAGTACAGAGAAGGTCAGAAGGAGCTACATTGTGTCTTTGTAGATCTAGAGAAAGCCTATGAGTACCCAGAGAGGAACCAGAGAGGAACTGTGCTACTGCATGCGGAAGTCTGGAGTGGAATAATACAGGACATGTACGAGGGCAGCAGAACAGCGGTGAGGTGTGCTGTAGGTGTGACAGACGTTTTTAAGGTGGAGGTGGGACTACATCAGGGATCAGCCCTGAGCCCCTTCCTGTTTGCAGTGGTGATGGATAGGCTGACAGATGAGGTAAGACTGGAATCCCCGTGGACCATGATGTTTGCAGGTGACATTGTGATCTGCAGTGAAAGCAGGGAGCAGGTGGAGGAACAGTTAGAAAGATAGAGGCATGCACTGGAAAGCAGAGGAATGAAGATTAGCCGAAGTAAGACAGAATATATGTGCATGAGTGAGAGGGGTGGTGGGGGAAGAGTGAGGCTACAGGGAGAAGAGATAGCAAGGGTGGAGGACTTGAAATACTTGGGGTCAACCGTCCAGAGCAATGGTGAGTGTGGTCAGGAAGTGAAGAAACGGGTCCAAGCAGGTTGGAACGGGTGGAGGAAGGTGTCAGGTGTGTTATGTGACAGAAGAGTCTCTGCGAGGATGAAGGGCAAAGTTTATAAAACAGTGGTAAGGCCAGCCATGATGTACGGATTAGAGACAGTGGCACTGAAGAGACAACAGGAAGCAGAGCTGGAGGTGGCGGAAATGAAGATATTGAGGTTCGCTCTCGAACCTCAACATCAGGTTGGATAAAGTTAGAAATGAGCTCTTCAGAGGGACAGCCAAGGTTCGATGTTTTGGAGACAAAGTTAGAGAGAGCAGACTTCGATGGTTTGGACACGTCCAGAGGAGAAATAGTGAGTATATTGGTAGACATTCGGCAGACATTCCAACAGCTTCTTCCCTCTTACAATCAACTTCTTAAACACCAAACCTACAATTCCATTACAATATGTTGGCAGTTTTTTGACTTGAGTTTGTTGTCACATTTCTGTGGGGCCAATTATACATTACTCGTGCATTTACTGTAGTAGTCTCGCCACGCTGCACTATTTACATATCTGTTGTTGACCAATACTGTTGTTGACCACGTATGCCAGAGTAGCATCTGCTCCATTTGCACACTGATTGAGGAGTATCTGCAACAGTCAATCAACATTGTCCCAGATTATCGCACTACTCGCTTGAAGTCTCAGCGCCCTTTGCACAATGGTTCTTGCACCGGACTACTGCAATATTAGTCTTTCGAACTGCTCTAAGTGCTCGAGGACTCTGCATCTTTTTGCACAATTGTCAAAAAAAATAAAATTAAAAAAATGTACCAGCATTACCAGATAACTAGCAACCTTTTATTGCTCAGTGACTGTTTTTTGTCAGTGTCTTTATGTCTCAAAAGTGTCGTCTGTCAATTGACTATCTGTTGTCGTACTAGAGCGGCTCCAACTACCGGAGACAAATTCCTTGTGTGTTCTTTGGACATACTTGGCAAATAAAGATGATTCTGATTCTGAGAAGGATGATGAGGATGGAGCTGCCAGGCAAGAGAGCCAAAGACAAGGTTGATGGATTTCGTGAGGGAAGACATGAGGGCAGTTGGTGTTCGAGAGGGGGATGCAGGAGATAGGCTTACATGGAAAAGGATGACGTGCTCCGGCGAATAGGCCTTTGACTATTTTTATTCCTGGTCTTGCTGGGTGATAGTTTTGATGGGTGTCCAATTTGGGCAGAGTCATTTTGAAGACCGTCCATTTGTAAATAATTTTATTTACAGTGAATGGATGGAGCTGGAATCTTTCGAGAATGGTGTGACAGCCCTCCCCATATGGACGGGCTGTCAATACCCTCTTCTTCATGTCCTCAGCTATCACCTTTGCTCTTGGTTTGACCACAGTTGGTTTGGTTGCTTTCATCTCTCTATTTTTCGCAGAGGCCAAACCCTTTCCAAAGGATGCTTATTTCATTGGTCTGCTTAAATTATTTCAAATCCACGCAAATGTTTAGCCTGTGTCTTTTACTTTCTGGATTTAACCAATGCAGCTGGGAGTTCGCATACTTTTACACGTACAATTATCGGTTTTTGTGGATTAAATAATGAAAATACATCTCTTTGTGTGTGTCTACTATTTGGAAGGTATGCTTGACAAATTTGGATTTGGATGTATGTTTAATGTTTTTTACAAAACGAGTGACCATGTCAGGAGGGTTCACAAACGTTTGACAGAGGCGCAAAGCTCTCGTTTTGCTTCTGTGGCTCTACAATGGCTGTCTTCACCAGCTTTAATGTGATGGTCAAGGGATATTCTACTACACTTCTCCAATTTTTGCAGTTTTGGGCGTTTGCATGTTTTCCTTATGCCTGCATGCGTGGGTTTTCTCCGGCTACTCCGGTTTCCTCCCACATTCCAAAAACAAGTAGGTTGGTGATTTGAAAACTCTAAATTGTCCGTAGGTGTGAATGTGAGTGCAAATGACTGTTTGTTTATATGTGCCCTGCCATTGGCCACTACCCTTGTAAGGATAAGCTGTGTGGAAAATGGATGCATGTTTATATTTGTTCATCAATAATATTTGGGAAATCAGCAGTTTGTAATATTCATATGGTGTTGTGAAAACTACTTCTGCTATTTTCCCCGCTTCACAAATATCAGTTAACCTCTCATTTAATTGACTTAAGATATTACTGCATAACAAGACAATGTTGGATAATTAGATTTGAAACCAAAAATGTGCGGGCTAATAGTCTGTTCAGTTATTGCAACAGCACAACAATGTACTACATATCAAAGCAGACACGCCCTTTTTTTATGGTAACCTCTGTTTTTCGTCTTTTAAACTGTATCGCGATGGATATTTGTCTTAATGCAAACTTGTTTGACTTCTCAATCTTAATGCAGGCGAAAATATTAGCCATCAAAACCTTTGCTTCTTCAAACTGATATGGTAAGATCTTTGTTTTGGACCTTCATCAGTACTATTGAACCATGTTAATGTTGGAAAGATGCGATGGAAAAATTTTTTTTTTTTGTTTGTTTGTTGAAGATAGCTGGGATAGGCTCCAGCACTCCCGCGACCCTTGTGAGGATAAGCGGCTCAGAAAATAGATGGATGGATGGAGGTCGCTGGAGACATTCAGTGAGTCACAGGACATGGTCGGACACTGATGAGGTCTAATTGTTGAACTGGGTTTGGTCTGTGAATTTTGGTGTTAGTAACGGGTGGTACCTGGTCATCGCAGTGGTAGGTTATGTGCATGCCCAGGGTCTGTTGGACGGGACACTTGTCATCTGCAATTGGAGAATCAGGCAAATGCACGGAGACGTCGGGGTCAGAACAGACTATCACAACAGGCTGGCCAGGCTCGGGGGTGTCGCCACCAAGCAGGGGCTCAGGCTGTCGCGGGTCTTGCTTTATATTGTTCGCCAAACTGTGGATAATCTCAAGAATAGCATGTGCAGCGTTACCAAATTACCCGTTAATGTCCCCTTATGGGGTTGAGAAGGATGATGCGTGCCGTTTGGGCTTGTCGTGTTCGAGCAAACAGGATTTGGAGTCCGTTTTTACTGGCAAATGTTCAAAGTTTTGGGGCGTGTCATTGTGTTGGTAGCTCAAACCAAACATATTGTGATACGACAGCTTAGTGTTGGTCCTTTTATGCTTAGCGAAGCCTTTAGCGGCCAAATCGTACCGCTGTGAGCTGGACAGCTTGCAAGGGCATGCTCCCACTCCCAAATGGTGTTTAACATTTGAGTTTTTCTTCTTCCATGTTCAGTTCGGGGTTAATTGGCAACTCTAAATTGCCCGTAGGTGTGAATGTGAGTGCGAATGGTTGTTTGGTTTTACGTGCCCTGCGATTGGCTGGGAACCAGTTCAGGGTGTACCCCGCCTCCTGCCCGATGATAGCTGGGATATGCTCCAGCACGCCCGCGACCCTAGTGAGGAGAAGCGGCTCAGAAAATGGATGGATGGATGGATGTACAGTTCGATTAGAAGCATAAAATATGCGTTGCGCAAATGACAGCAGTAAACGTGGCGTTTCGAGACTCCCTTGTCTAACAACGGCCGGGAAGCCGGTTACGGCTTCTGGGTGATCAAATTCGTGGAACAAATCCTGACAGAGGGCTTGACACCCTGAACTGGTCGCCAGTCAGTCACAGGGCACATATAGACATGGACAACCATTCGCACTCACATTCACATCGTCACTGAGTGGGAACTGAACCCACGCTGCCTGCACCAAAGTCAGGCGAGTGTACCACTACACCATCAGTGACCCAAATGGGAACCGTTTAAGATCAAATTCAATGTCTTTCAGGTATGCTGTCGTGTCATGGGAGCCTAAGTTTTTTTTTTTTTTAAATCAGAGTTTTTTTTTGTTTTTTTCTCAGAGTTTTAGCCTTTTACGGTCATACCTGCAGAGATGCTGTGATAAGCAATTGACACATGGGAGTCGTTGAGGCGGGCTGCACTTGGCACGGCGGGCTCTCGAGTCGACTGGGCCAGAGTCAGAGAGGGGCTTTGCGAAGTGGCAGTGCTAAACGAGTGCTCTGTGAGCTCTGCCGTTAAGTTGATTTGTTGTTGCATTTGGTTATACTTCCTATCGCTCCATTTCAACTGTGACACTAAGTTTACAACCAAGCGTTCAAGCGAGATTTTTATCTTTTAAGGTTTTGTGCTCAGCGTCACGCATAAGATGTGCCATGTTGTTCTTGAGGACTTCAAGGCTAACATTCTGCATAACATGGGACAAGGTCTTCAGTTAAGTTACTGACGAGCTCTTCCACTGTGTCAAGATTGTCATATTGGCTGGGGCCTTCTGACAGTTCCGCCATAATTGATCTGGGTGTGTAGTAGCTGAACGCGGTACGCAACTAAATTGTTAGTATTACAAGCTCGTTTAAGAGATGGGTCTAATTTGGAATAGAGGCACAATATAAGCAGTGTAATTCATTGTTTAACAATTAAATAGCGTTTGCAAATTATGGTGTGAGGGTTTATCACATAACTTTAAAGGTGTTCGAGAATATGTGTAGAACCTGTGATCGAATAGAGCGAAATTGTTATGGGCACAAAATTTATTTGATCAAATTAAAATTGTTGTGTGAGGTTGGCACTTGACTCATTGATTTAAAACAATTACGAAGGCACTGAAGTGGAGTGAAACGAATCAGCTTATTAACTAAATTTGAAGTTTCAACAAATACAACATTAATTTATTTAACATTGAACAATAAATTTAATTTAGTTATGATTCGGTAAATACATTTAAAAAATTTGCGGAAATGACAAAATGTATTCCTTAAAGGAACCGCGTGGTTTTAGCTTTTACACAAAGCAAAAATGGCGACCGGACGTCAACGTGTTTTTCAGAACACAAAGAGCTAACACTTTAGCCCGGAGCTCGACTTCCACACAATAGAGAATTCCCGGTATGGAATACATTTGACTGCGAACCAGCGACTTTCCCAATCTCCTATTATGCAGCAAAGCTCAAAATAAAAATTTCCCAAAGTATATAACTTGTCTGTTTAGCTACTCTGATGTCTTAAGGGGTACGAGATATCGCAATGGACGCCAAGAATTCATGATCCGTCCACAATTCACGAAGGCCTCTTTAACAAATAATCGGTGTAGCAAATTCTACCACATGACAAATGCATGCAATACACAAAACAATGGATATCCAAGTAACATTTAACAAGACAACAAACTCACTCCAGTTTTACTGAGAGGGCTAATCTTTACATGTGCTTGCAACTTGGTCGCTATGGTAACAGAATGCGCTCACACATAGATAAACCCTGGACATGCTCGGACGTGCCCCATCCAAGATGGCGGACGCTGTCTAGATTTTATTGAAAATATCGTGACTTTTTGTGTGTTTTGAGTTTACAAAACTTGTTATCGCCTTACACGGGGCACCAATATGTAGCATATATTGGTGTTGGATAAAAAGTAATTTACTAAAAAAATAAGTTCATCAAAGGTGAATGCCTGCATTCACTTCCGGGTTAGTTCGATTTACGTTTTAACACCACAATCGAAGTATCATCGTCTACTATCATGTAAACTACTCCACCTTTGTACTCGTACTCATAGATCGAGCACATAGAATGATTGTTTAAACTTTAGTCTTGGTAGAAAAACTGCTTATTGTTCAATCCAACAGGGCCGCAGGGAGGAATGCCGAATCTATCAGTTGTGCGGGCAGGTGTGTGTGTGTGTGTGTGTGAGGGGGAGGGGGGGGGGGGGTGCTATGACAACCGGGTCAGAGTCACTACACTAATTAAAAAAATCACAATCCGCGCGATTGCGGATTTTTGTTGTTAATTGTTAATTGTCGTTGTCTTTTCTGTGTATGTTACCAGCACTTCATGGAACGTATACCTTATTTAACTGTATTATTTATTGTTCATTTATGTTGCGCTGTGTTTATTTATTTATTAATGAAACTTTTACTTTAGGTTGTGTGGGAAAGAGTGACCTCCAGGTCAATTCCCTCACATGAACGTGCCCATCACGACGATAACTGTTGAAAGACAATAAGGCTTAAAAAAGCTTTAGTGTTAACATTGTGGGACATTTCTACCTGAATAATAATCGTTAAGAACAGCAGCTTTATGGTTATGGGACTCATAAATTCCTCAACAACAATAGTAAGTTGCAAGTAAAGCATAGAAAGAAAGAGAGGCATAGAATTTGATTCTTAGTGCTTTTTGGTAAAAGTAGCAAGTCATTCCAAGTCAATGGGCTCAAGTCCGAGTGAAGATACGAGTCATTGCTGTTCAAGTCGAAGTCGAGTCGCAAAATCTATCGGTTTGTCAAGTCGAGTCCAAGTTCATCAAGCTCATGACTCGAGTCATGCGACTCAAGGCCACACCTCTGCACACAACTCCTTTTTTCTGAATTGTATGAATAATTTTGGCATTGGGTGCCCTTTTTCTGGCTTGAGCACCTGCTCCCAAAAATGTCTGTGCATGTGCCTGTCGCTTCTTCAGAGTGTATGTTTAGGCAAAAGTACAAGTCAGGCAATGTTTACATCATGTGTGTGTGTGTGTGTGTGTGTGTGTGCCTGTGGACAGAGCGAGAGAGCGAGTGAGAGGTAGAGGGAGAGAGAGAGAGAGAGAGAGAGAGAGAGAGAGAGAGATGAATCGTGGTAAGGGATATCTAACACCTAAGGGGCAGACTCACCTGAGGTTGGTGCCAGTTTTCACTTCCTGTGCTTATCGACACCTGCTTCCGATTGCAGGAAAAAGTGGCCACACAGCATGAGGCCAGCTTCATAAATAATGAATGAGTGTGATGGACGGGAGAAGAGTGGATGGAGGGAGCTATTGGGGAGAAGGCATGACATTCTCGTGTTATCTTCAGATTTACTGAAACAGCTGGTGAGCTGCAGTCTCAGATAAATCTCCCTTACACATTTGCACACACGCACTTACCTTCCCACGCACACACATACACACACACACAGCACGCACAAACCTTGAAAGAAAAAAAAACAGCATATGGTCTATCAAGGAAAAATGGTAAAAAATTGAGGAAAACATGAGCGCCGTACTGAAGTCAATGTTGTGACTATCAAAAGGAAACATGTCTATAATCAAGACTACACAGAGTGAAAATAAAACAAAGCTGATGCAACTTCTGTGGAAATCCGTCAAGACAACTCAAAATGTGGCTCAGTAGTGTGTGTGGCCTCCACGTGCCCGTGTTCATCCCCTACAACACTTAGGGATGCTCCTGCTAAGATGACGGACGTTCTTCTGGGGAATCATATTTAGACGGGATGCTGTTAATTAAAAAAAAAAAAAAAATAAAAAATTCATTTCTGTGAACTGTGGGCTTGTGATGCTAAATTTAATATTTATGTTATATGGATGGCGGCACGGTGGCCGACTGGTTAGAGCGTCAGTCCTCACAGTTCTGAGGTGCGGGGTTCAATCCCCGTCCCCGCCTGTGTGGAGTTTACATGTTCTCCCCGTGCCTGCGTGGGTTTTCTCCGGGCACTCCGGTTTCCTCCCAGATCCCAAAAACATGCATGAATTGGAGACTCTAAATTGCCCGTAGGTGTGACTGTGAGTGCGAATGGTTGTTTGTTTGTATGTGCCCTGCGATTGGCTGGCAACCAGTTCAGGGTGTACCCCGCCTCCTGCCCGATGACAGCTGGGATAGGCTCCAGCACGCCTGCGACCCTAGTGAGGAGAAGCGGCTCAGAAAATGGATGGATGGATGGATTGTTTGTTGGATTATACTGTATTATTATAGATTTGCATACATCTTCCTTTCGGCTTTTCCCCTGAGGGGTCGCCACAGTGCGTCATCCTTTTCCATGAAAGCCTATCACCTGCATTATCCTCTCTAACACCAACTGTCCTTATGTCTTCCCTCACCACATCTATCAACCTTCTCTTTGGTCTTTCTCTAGTTCTCTGGCCTGGCAGCTCCATCTTCATCATGCTTGTACCAATATACTCATTCTCTCGCTCCTCTGGACATGCCCGTTCCAACCTGCTTGGACCTGTTTCTTCACTTCCTTGCCACACTCACCATTGCTCTGCAGTGTTGATCCCAAGTATTTAAAGTCCTCCACCCTTGCTATCTCTTCTCCCTGTGGCCTCACTCATCCCCCTCCACCCTTCTCATTCATGCTCATATATTTTGTCTGACTACGGCTAATCTTCATTCCTCTCCTTTCCTGTGCATGCATCCACCTTTCTAACTGTTCCCCCACCAGCTCTCTGCTTTAACTGCAGATCACAATGTCATCTGCAAACATCATGGTCCACGGGGACTCCAGTCTAACCTCATCTGTCAGCCTATCTATGACCACTGCTTTAGTTGCTTGCGCTGGGACCACTAATAACAATGCAGGTTATACTAACATATCAACTCACAGGTTCTTACACGTGTTTAGACACTAAAAAGAATCCCACCACACCACTCATTAGTAGCACTGCCCTGATCATTTCCCACATCCTGTTCTGCACTGCCCTTTTCTGTCCTCTCTCATCTTGTTCTCTTGGTTGGTGATTGTATGTCCTCACTATGTTTGGAGTTGGAAGACCAGTTGGAGTTGGAAGACCACCGCTACACTTACTCAATACAGATGAGTGAGTGAAGATGTCACTATTGCTCTTGTTTAAAGTAATTGGACTGCACTGCAAATGGACTGCACCTATACAGCGCTTTATCGACACCATCACACTGCATAAAGCACTTTACAAAGCCTCATATTCACCCACTCACACACACACATTCATACACCAATGGGCGACTGCTGCCATGCAAGGCGCTACCAGGCCCACTGTGAGCAAATTAGGGTTCATTGTCTTGCCCATGGACACTTCGACATGCGGACAGTTGTAGCCGGGATTTGAACTAGTGACCCTTAGGACAACCCGTTCTACCAACTGAGCCACAGCCGCTAAGATGGCACTGTTATACTACGCTAAATAACGCATACTGCGCCATACCTCGTGCAGCTCTGGACTCGACTGATCACTGCTTAATTCACTTAATACCAACATATAGGCAAGAACTTAAATCCGGGAAGCCTACGGTGAAAACAATGAACCAACGAAGGAAAGATAGAACTTCAAAGCTGTCTAGACTGCACAGACTGGAGTGTCTTTGAAAATTCAACTGGTAGCCTGGATGAATATATCAGTTTCTGTGAAGAGGTGTGTGTACCGACAGTCATTTCACACGTTCAATTACAACATTGCAGCTTCATTGCCAAACTTAAGCAACATTGCTAGGCTAAAGAAGACTCATATTGAAGCGGGGACAGGGCCCTGTATAATAACACTAGAAAGCAGCTGACTAAAGAAATTAACATTGCGAAGAGAAACTATGCAGTCAAGTTAGAAAAGCAGTTTACCGCTAACGACTCTAAATTAATCTGGCATGCATTACAATTGCTAACCAATTACAAGCGACCAACCCTCCCAAGCTGAGAACAATAAAAGACTAGCTGACGACTTGAACACCTTCTACTGCAGATTTGAAAAGGACACTTTCACACTCCACACCCATCCAGCCGCATCACCGACCACAATCACACCTCTGACTTCTGCGTTGATCATCCACGAACAGGATGTGAGACGCAATAACAAAATATCAACCAAGCGGCAGGCTCAGACCTTGTGTCCCCATCCTGCCTCAAAGTCTGCGTGGACCAGCTCGCTCCATTCTTCACACAGATCTTTACTAGATCTCTGGAGCTGTGTGAAGTACCATCCTGTTTGAAACGCTCCATCATCATCCCAGTCCCCAAGAAATCTGCAATCTCTGGTCTGAATGACTACAGGCCTGTCGCCATGACATCTGTGGTTATGAAGTCCTTTGAACGTCTCGTGCTGGACCACCTCAAGAGCATCACAGGTCCCCTGCTGGACCCCCTGCAGTTTGCCTACCGAGCAAACAGGTCTGCGGATGATGCAGTCAACATTTGACTGCACTTCATCCTAGAACACCTCGATGGCACGGGAACCTACACGAGGATCCTGTTCGTGGACTTCAGCTCTGCGTTCAACACCATCATACCCGAACTCCTCTCATTCAAGCTTCTTCAGCTCAGCGTCTTGCCTGCCATCTGCCAGTGGATTTACAGCTTCCTGACAGGCAGGACACAGCAGGTGAGGCTGGGGGAGACCACCTCATCCACATGCAGCATCAGCACTGGGGCTCCCCAAGGTTGCGTCCTCTCTCCACTGCTCTTCTCTCTCTACACGAACGACTGCACTTCAACGCACCCGATTGTCAAATTTCTAAAGGTTGCAGATGACACCACTGTCATCTGCAAAAGATTTTAAATATGATTGTGGACTTCAGGAGGCATCCTTCGTCTTGAGTTTGTTGTCACATTTCTGTCTGGTCAATTATATACTACTCGTGCACTCACTCTAGTAGTTTCGTAGTCTTGTTCATGTGTCTCTAATGTGCAGATTTATGATAACAGTTTCCCAGCATCACCTCGAAGTGTCGCCAAAGCACCAACAGCTGCAGAAACGTGCGTACGCCAGCCATGAGGTTTATGTGAGGCACCGCACATTTCCAGGGTCATTTCACTCTTGATACATCTGGCGGGTGTCCTGACTCGTGGGCCCATTGTTGTGATAGGCTATACTGTACATACCTGTTTGCGCCTACTACTGACTATGCTGAGTCAATCAAATTACGGCCATGTGTTAATGTCCCACCCATTTCCCAGACTGTTGTGGCTGACTATCACCTGTCAATCACTCTTCAGCTCACGGTACTAGAAACTGTAGATAGATAGTCAGCCAGACCAGAGTTAAGATGGAGAAGAAAAACAACCAAAACAAAAAGGTTTTGCTGAAATGGAGAGATAAACAAAAATAAATCCCTTGTGGAAGCTGAGGCCACACATAAGAAAATAGCGGAGATATTTGGCAGTCGTTCAAGTTTGGCGACAGCCACAAAGGATTCCGCTGCCAGCACAAGGAGCGGTGAGCCTGGCCCTCAATAGCTGGATATTGACAAACACGAAAGACCTTGTGATATAATGGTAACTTACTGTCTGTTTGAAACTTTGTGATACTTTAGGTGAAAATGCTGATTTGGCTAACATTAGTTTGCTTGCTAATCGCGGAAAGTGCCTACTATAGTCTTGTTGTGTTTGCTGCTTGGGCATACAATTCACAGAGTTCAAAATTAGATTCGTTCAATGACCAAATGTTTTCTATATTCATCAACCTGCTTACTGATAATGTTATTGTCTTTGAGTTGACTCTCCTAAAAAATTTATATGAACGAATAAATAGCTTATAAATTTTTCTATACATACCCCATCCTATATACATGGGATCATCAGCAACCACAACAATCAGTAATTTCATTCTGGTGTGTATTAGGCCTGCACAAAATGAGATAAAACTGCAATATTGCAATATGACTATATAAACGTGTATAGCTACAAGATATAATTTGTTCCCACATCTTAATTAACTTTATCATTTATCTTAGTTCAGTCTTGGCGATAAGTTTAGTGTGCATGATGTCAATATCTCTTGATGAACATTTGATAAATTGTGCAGTCTTATTGTGTGTGTCTGGTTTAGTATTCCTTCTGCACAGGATGTCATGTCAGTAAAACTTCAATAACGTGTAGCGGACACGCCATGAAAAGATGACACCCAGCACCCCAGTCTCTGGCGACCGCCGCTCTTCCCGCTGAAATAGACAACAACGAGACTCAACTTCACATACAGATGTTAAGTGAATCACAAGCCGGGTTCATCAAAAGCAAGCCACAGACATTTTCTTTTGCACGCCGACGCTAAGTGAATTACCAGCACACAGAGCATCAAAGTGGAGACCAAGGATACCTAGTTCGCACTAGAACGCTAAATTAGTTAACTTTCACCACCAGCCAGCCTGGAGGATTTCACCAACAAAGGCATCTCCACCCTGCTGTGTACCGTGCCACTTGGCCAGTCAAGCCGGACAATGGACGGTGTGCTCACGACACCCACAGGCGATGGAACGGCGCTGCAGACACGGGTGCATGAACCACAGTCGTTACAAGACTTAATTGTGAGTTAATATTTTAAGAACGTTACATGAATGTCACTAGTGACTGTATTTCTGCAAACTTGAATGTCTGATGTTGAATCTGTTGTCAACTGAACCAGATGAAATTTTTCACTCCACACCACACAAATGCCACATTGAAAATAGTAGTGTTCTCAACAATCACATAACATTTGAAACATTCGTTACAGGGATTAAAGAGGATGGGCGTGGGACAATGCAAAATGGGAAAATTGTCTTGTTATCTTAAATCCAATAATTAATATATCATTTCACTGGTTTTAAACCACAAAATAATCCCAAAATGGAAAATTAACACTCAGAGGTGGTCCAGCATCCATTTTGGTCCCGAAGGTGGTGGGAAAGGAAGGAGGTAGGGGGAAACCACCCCCTTTTGGCTCGCTTCGGCCATAAAAAGGCCAGAGTTATGCTCACTCTGTGTCAGCTCGAACTTCTCCAGTATCGGACGTGGTGCCATATCGATCTCCTGCAAAAAAATCCCACACAGAACTGGCAATGAACATATTCAGTTGCCTTTGAATCTTCCGGTGGGCGCTTGAGCGGAACCAACTCGCCGTGTCCATGCTTTAATACAGGGCAATTTTGTGCATAGTTCCTGCGGTTCATCAGCTGCCTTAGTTCCTGGTTCCGCTGCGAGGAACCTATCAGGTGACGCATGGCCATCTTGACATCGTGGCGATCACGGGAACAATCATGAGGTGGTGGTCAATCTTGGCTAACGGCCGCTTGCAATAGATTTTGCTTCTCATATATTTGACAAGGAACCTGTGGACAGCCTGGCAACAACAGGCCACATGCCATCAAATCATTAGTTCATTCTTCCATTGTACACTTTTTGCAAACAAAAGCTTTCATTTGGCTCAGGGCCTAAGGCGGGTATAGTTCGTCGTTACGCTGGGGTGCAGGGTTTGATCCCCCGCCACGGGCTTCATCATCGCCCAGAGAAGTGGTTTGTCTTCTGTTTTTCCCTTCTTAATGGGGGTGCGGCATGGAAAGTCCGCGGACAGCCAGGGGACCATATTAAGGCTTGTTCGAGAGTGGTGGCGGTCCCCTCATTGCCATCAATGTCAGAACACACACACACATATACACACACACACACGCACAGACGATCAATAAGTCTGGTCAGCAAACAGCTTCTTCATTCAGTCATTTAAGTGAATGAAGCAACTAATGTATCTGTAGGGCCCAATACATATGGTGTTGGTTTTTGGGCAGTTCAAAATTGACAGGTGTGGGTGGACTCCTATATATCATTATTTTTTATTATTTTATTTGACATGCATGCTCTGATATTTAAAATCAGAAGTTACAAGTTACTCTTGAGTAGTTTTTTCACTGAGTACTTTCTTTCTCTTACTCAAGTAAATATTTGGAGGACTTCTTCTTACTTTTACTTCAGTCATATTGTTCTAAAGTAACAGTACTCTTACTTGAGTACAATAATTGGCTACTCTACCGTCACCTGTGTAAATTACATGAAACATCCATCCATTTTCCAAGCCGCTTATCCTCACAAGGGTCGCGGGCGTGCTGGAGCCTATCCCAGCTATCTTCGGGCAGGAGGCGGGGTACACCCTGAACTGGTTGCCAGCCAATCGCAGGGCACACAGAAACAAACAACCATTCACACTCACATTCACACCTGTGGACAATTTATAGTTGTCAATTAACCTACCATGCATGTATTTGGGATGTGGGAGGAAAACGGAGTGCCCGGAGAAAACCCACGCAGGCACAGGGAGAACATGCAAACTCCACACAAGCGGGGCCGGGGATTGAACCCCGGTTCACAGAACTGTGAGGCAGACGTGCCACCACATTAAACATCCATCCATCCATTTTCTGAGCTGCTTCTCCTCACTAGGGTCACGGGCGTGCTGGAGCCTATCCCAGCTGTCATCGGGCAGGAGGCGGGGTACACCCTGAACTGGTTGCCAGCCAATCGCAGGGCACATAAAAACCAACAACCATGCGCACTCACATTCACAACTACGGCCAATTTAGAGTCTCCAATTAATGCATGTTTTTGGGATGTGGGAGGAAATCCGGAGTGCCCGGAGAAAACCCACGCAGGCACGGGGAGAACATGCAAACTCCATACAGGCGGGGCCGGGGATTGAACCCGGGTCAAAAGAACTGTGAGGCTGACACTCTAACCAGCCGTCCACCGTGCCGCCCACATTAAACATAATAAAAAAAAATAAAAAATAAATATTTAAATTGTGTGTATGCTGTCAGGCGGCACGGTGGCCGACTGGTTAGAGGGTCGCCTCTCGTTTCCTGCCAGAAGATACACCAAGTACTCTCCTGCCTGCCTCTCTGTTCACCTTGGCTGCAGTGGTCCAGTCTTCTGGAAGCTCCTCCCGTCCACCGAGAGCCTGCCTCACCTCTTCCCAAAAAGCTGCACAACACTCGTCCTTTCTCAGCTTCCACCACATGGTTCTCTTCTCTGCCTTTGTCTTCCAAATCTTCCTCCCCACCACCAGAATCATCTTACACACCACCATCCTATGCTGTCTAGCCACACTCTCCCCTACCACTACCTTACAGTTGGTATCCTCCTTCAGATTACATCGTCTGCACAAGATGTAATCCACCTGCATGCTTCTACCTCCACTCTTGTAGGTCACCCTATGTTCGTGCCTCTTCTGGAAAAAAGTGTTCACTACAGCCATTTGCATCCTTGTTGCAAAGTCTACCACCATCTGTACCTCCAAGTTCCTTTCCTGGATGCCGTACTTACCCATCACTTCTTCATCACCCCTATTACCTTCACCAACATGTCCATTACAATCTGCACCAATTACGACTCTCTCTGTCTGGAATGCTCAGAACTACTTCGTCTAGCTCCTTCCAGAATTTCTCTCACCTCTCGGTCCCATCCTACCTGTGGGGCATAGCCACTAATCACATTACACATAACACACTCAATTTCAAGTTTCAGCCTCATCACTCGATCTGATACTCTTTTCACCTCCAAGACATTCTTAGCCAACTATTCTTTTAAAATAACCCGACTCCATTTCTCTTCCCATCTACACCATGGTAAAATAATTTAAACCCTGCCCCTAAACTTCTAGCCTTACTGCCTTTCCACCTGGTTTCCTGGACACACAATATATCAACCTTGCTCCTAATCATCATGTCAACCAACTCCCAAGATTTCCCTGTCATAGTCCCAATATTCAAAGTCCCCACATTCAGTTCTAGGCTCTATGCTTTCCTCTTCTCTTTCTGCCGAAGAACCCGCTTTCCACCTCTTCTTCTTCTTTGACTTCGACTCACAGTAGCTGAATTTCCAATGGCAGGTTGACGGCGCCGGTGGCGGACGTTGTTAACCAGGGCCTCGACCGATCCGGTATGGAATTCTTTGGATGAACGCTCATATTTGTTTGGCAAAGTTTTAACCCGGATGCCCTTCCTAACACAACCCTCTGCATTTATCCGGGCTTGGGACCGGCCTACAGTTTGCAGTGACTTGTGCCCCCCATAGGGCTACATTAATTCATGGAGTCGTTAATAACCTCAAAAAACTAAAACTAAAAATAGAAAGACAAAATGAACAGAGTAAGGACTACCATCTACAAACCCAGGAGAATTAAGTCATAAGGTGTGAGTACACACCTGAAATGCAACTTAAAATGTGTCTTGAACATGATTGAGGGCAGGCAGGTCAAGCTTCCGAGTGTTCGGCCGCCCCGGTCCGCACAGGTGGATTTGGCGGAAAGGAAGAAGAAAAAGGAAAAAGCAGCCCAAAAAGTTCCCAGGCAGGACGGACGGAGCCCGGGTGTCTCTGCTCACAAGACTCGCTTCCGTCCCTCCGAGGTGAGCTCAGGCCCCCACAAAGGGCAGTTTGGAGCGCTTGCAGGATGCTCTGCAGTCAGGGATGTTCCGATGTGTCCTCTCAACGAGGTGGCATCCTGCCTGGGCCAATCTTCGGCAAGTTGATCGGGTGAAACTGACACAGAGTGAGCATAGCTCCGGCCTTTTTATGGCCGAAGCAAGCCAAAAAGGGGTGGTTTCAAGTTATGGAACACCCTTGTGTCATCTGTGGCGCTTAGAAATTTAAGGGAGCGACGCTTGAAGGCCCCGATCCTTCTCCCATTCACAGATGATGTCCACGCTTACCTAGAACGTGCACACGCTGCCACCGACAGAAAATTGAACCACTCACTGTCCCCCCGGGCCTGGGTGGAACTCTCCAAGAATTGACGATTTTATTCAACCACAGGCGGGAAGGGGAAGTCTCAGCGATGCCTCTCTCAGCGATCAGCCAGCGGGAGCTCGGAGGACATCATGCCGAGCTGGAACGAGTGCTCTCCCGGGTCGAAAAGCGTCTCTGCTGGCACTTTACCCATCTGGTGATAAGTGGAAAATGCAGGGGACCGGTCCCTGTGCTCTGCCTTCCATGAATGATGGCCTTTCTCCAGCTACTAGTTGAACAGCGTGGCACTTGCGGTATAATGGCCGTCAATCACTACCTCCTTGCACGCCCGGGTAGCGTCCATCACACGCCCGGCTTTCTGGAGTCAAGAATCCCCTCGCCCTAACTTCCAGAGAGCTCTAAAAACAGGCCGCTAGTACGGCGACTGTATTGAACATGTCAACAAATAAATTGGACCAATTAGATGCACGTTTTTGATGCATGATTTATGAATACACCGCCAGATAAGATGATGCAACTGGCCAATATTAGTAAACTAATGGCCTTGGAACAGGGGTGCCTGGGTCAGCCTGGGCCAGCCTGGGTCAGCCTAGATATAATTGAGATCTCTCCTGAAGGTAAGTCCAGGAGGTCTTCCATATTTGGGAATGGGTTGGGGTCTGCCTCTGATCATTTTGTAATTTTTTTGTCCGCAGATCGCCGAATACATGACGGTTCGGACAGCAGCCGAAGGAGTCGCCCCGTGTCTGAGAGCGAAGCGGACGATGCACATTTTAGACCGCCCGCACTGCCTTTGGCAACTTGTCTATCGCGGGTCGTGAAGTTGGGTGCACCGCCGTGCGCATGTCAGCGGTGGGTATCTGCCCACGGAAAGAGAGCGAAATGGACACCGCACGTTCCAGACCGCCTGCCCTGCCTGTGGCGGCGTGTCTATCGTGGGTGGCCAAGTTGGGCGTGCCACAGTGCGCACATCGACCGTGGTCCCACGCTGACTCAGTAGCCGTTTGAGATTATCTGAGTGCTTACGTTTATTCGAGGTGGGATGTCATTTAAATAGACACATTCCTCCATCTTGTGATCGGATCGGTGATCAGTTATTGATTTTAAAAACTTGCTGATCGGTCCCAAAAATCCTGATCGTGTAAAGCCTAGTGATCACGTTGGCGCCCAATGCGAAGTCGATGATGAAGTCTATAAAACAGATTGTGCAAGCAATAATGGATAGATAAAAATAGCAAGTGCCAATGCCAATCATTGTAACGGAGTAAATATATCTATTCTTCTTCACATAAATACTCAAGTAAAAACTATGTTGCATTCAAACTACTCTGACAAGTACAATTTATCCAAAATATTACTTGAGTAAATGTAACGTAGTAAATGTAACGCGTTACTTAACACCCCGGGTCATTTATGCACGATTGTAAGCACTCACACAACAACGATTATGCATACACAATTCATGCAGTTGGAGCGCGTTGATGAACAATTATAAAATACACAAAGGTACTGTGTTTTTTCTTTAAAGGACATCTAAAATCTAGGTGAATGTGTCACAGAGATACTAATTGTTCAGTAACATTGAGTCATGATTAAAATTTTGGAGCGCAATAGTGGGAAATGAATCTGTACCTTATGGAAGTCTGTTTGACCTGCCTGAGATGTTTTCATCCTTTGTAGTACAGGAGGACAGTATGCATGAATAAAACAACCTCAATGAATTAAAAGGAAGCCCTCATTTGATCCATAATTGATTGTCTTTTATATGAGATGGCTGGTGAGTAGAAAACACAAAGAGTCTGATGTAGATAACAAGCACATCTCCCATGCCATGACCGCAGGTTTGAGTGTGACTGCCACGCTTCTATTGCTTGATGTTTTCCCCTCTTTTCTCTTTTAATAGGTGTCAGAATACAGGTTTTCCATTTCTTAAAAAAGGGGGGAGGGAAGGGGGAAGTGAAACAAAACAAGAAAGGAAAAAAAGACTGACATTTCTGATAAAGTGCTTACAGAGCATTTAGAGCAAGTTCTGCAGACACGACATGGTGTTTTATTACTGTGATTAGGACATAGAAATGGCTGGGAAGAAAACAACAACCATAGATAATTTTATACATTGGTGCATGTAGAGTATATGAATTTTACTCAATAGTTACAAACTCATCTAAAGACAGACAAGATTTTGATGTAACCATGTTATTTTCTTGTGATTCCGCTGTATTGCTGTTAGCTCAAAAAGAGAGCTTTTTTTCCATTTGACCATACATTTATTGTAACTAGCACAATTAAATGTCCATAACACAATCAAATAATTGTATCTTAAACAAGCAAGCAAATAGATTAGACCTGGTCCCAAACTTTGATGATTATAAGCAGGGACGCACTTAAGTGGTTGCGCAGGTGCGCATGCACACTGAAAATATTGAAGAGCACCAGATTCAAGCATGTTACTGTGCATTTGCGTCAGAAACATTTTGCAGTACAGTGTATGAGCAACTTGCATGTTTTTCGCCAAGGAAACACTGCTCACATTTCCTGGGATTAACTCAACTGGGGGCGAATCGAATTGCACGGGACATAGAAAATTGATTTGTCTGTTTGACTGTTTGATGCTTGTTGTTCAGCGGCATGAAAGACGAGGCGGCGGGCTCATTGGCTGTCTCGTTCTCACTGAATTGCGCCAAATCAGCTGATTGCGCCGTCCCATACTATAAGTAAGCCTTGAAATTCTTAAATTCTTTAAACTCATAGTGCCTGATAATAAGACAATTTCCCCAATTTCTGGTGCTTTGAATAAAAGTTAAGTTAATTTTAAATTAGACATGTCTGTTTAAAATTTAAAAAATATTGTTTTCATTGTTGACATTACATGTTAACAATGTGTAATCATTACAAATGCTCTAGTTGACTTTTATTCAGGACAGAATTGCCCCAAGCAGTACAGTGAGGGTGATGAGCAGAAGCTCAATTGTATGATTCAGAATCCCCCCCCCAAAAAAAACAGTTATTTCAACCACACAGTGTTGCAAGTGGATGTTAAGTATGCTGTAATTCCTTATCCTTTGTTTGTATTAATTGAAATATATTAGAGACCATTTGTTAATACATCTAGGAACTGTTTTAAATTGGAAAAAAAGCATAAAATGTCTCATTTAAAGGTCCTGTATTTTGGCTATTGAGACCTCCATAGAGTGACTCTCTAACATGGACTTACTATAAAAGTGTCAAATTGATTTAAAAAAAAAACACCTTGGTTTTGTCATAAGCGTGTCCAGAAAAGGCTCCTCTGACAGCTACTTCTGTTTGACCCAGTTTTGTATCCACTTTGTCCATATTTGGCCTTTTCTCTGAAGGGTTGTCTCTGTGTAGAAGACCCACTTGTGAGAGCACACGTGTGTATTATGTTGACAGCGCTGGCTCGGGAGTGGAGGTAGATGGAGATCTCCGCTAGTGACGTAGATAAGCTTGAGAAATTCAAATGACCCGATTTCAGGCTTCTTAGCAGACTTTAAAACATCTGTATGGTTAACTACCACTGTCACCCATGGAATTTTTGTTCATTATAATATGAAGTGTTCAGCAGTTTTCAGATATGGTCCTCTGCATTGCACACTCTCAACAACAATCAAGTTGTGGTGCCTAAATGTTGTTAGAAAATATGAAATGGGAATAGTATATGATACAATTTCTTGATTTTCTAAAATAAAAATACTGAAAGGTGATTTGGAAAATGTATGTTTCATATATATCAAATATTATTTCTATTATTAGTACTTTGGTGGCGGCACGGTGGCCGGCTGGTTAGAGCGTCAGCCTCACAGTTCTGAGGACCCGGGTTCATGAATGAATGAATGAATGAATGAAATATCACGCAGCCATAAGTATTCAGACCCTTTGCTGTGAGACTCATATATTTAACTCGGGTGCTGTCCATTTCTTCTGATCATCCTTGAGATGGTTCTACAACTTCATTGGAATCCAGCTGTGTTTGATTATACTGATTGGTCTTGATTAGGAAGGCCACACACCTGTCTAGATAAGACCTTACAACTCACAGTACATGTCAGAGCAAATGAGAATCATGAGGTCCAAGGAATTGCCTGAAGAGCTGAGAGACAGAATTGTGGCGAGGCACAGATCTGGCCAAGGTTACAAAAAACATTCTGCTGCACTTAACTTTCCTAAGAGCACAGTGGCCTCCATAATCCTTAAATGGAAGATGTTTGGGACGACCAGAACCCTTACTAGAGCTGGTCGTCCGGCCAAAATGAGCAAGAGAGAAGAGCCTTGGTGAGAGAGGTAAAGGACCCAAAGATCACTGTGGCTGAGCTCCAGAGATGCAGTCGGGAGATGGTAGAAGGTTCTTGAAAGTCAACCATTACTGCAGCCCTCCACCAGTCGGGGCTTTATGGCACAGAGGCCCGAGGGAAGCCTCTTCTCAGTGCAAGACACATGAAACCCCACATGGAGTTTGCTAAAAAAAAAAAACACCTGAAGGACTCCAAGATGGTGAGAAATAAGATGCACTGGTCTGATGAGACCAACTTTTTCACCTTAATTCTAAGCGGTAGGTGTGGAGAACACCAGGCACTGCTCATCATCTGTCCAACGCAGTCCCAACAGTGAAGGATTGTGGTGGCAGCATCATGCTGTGGGGTGTTTTTCAGGTGCAGGGACAGGACGACTGGTTGCAATCGAAGGAAAGCCCAATACGGCCAAGTACAGGGATATCCTGGATGAAAACCTTCTCCAGAGTGCTCAGGAACTAAGACTGGGCCGAAGGTTCATCTTCCAACAAGACAATAAGTCTAAGCACACATCTAAAATAATGAAGGAGTGGCTTCAGAACAACTCAGTGACTGTGCTTGAATGGCCCAGCCAGAGTCCTGACTTAAACCCAATAGAGCATCTCTGGAGAGACCTGAAAAAGGCTGTCCTCCAACGTTCACCATCCAACCTGACTTAACTGGAGACGATCTGCAAGGAGTAATGGCAGAAGATCCCCAAATCCAGGTGTGAAAAACTTGATCCATCATTCCCAAAAAGACTCATGGCTGTATGAACTCAAAGGGGTGCTTCTACTAAATACTGAGCAAAGGGTCTGAATACTTAGGGCTGTGTGATATTTCAGTTTTTCTTTTTTAATAAATCTGCGAAAATTTGAACAATTCTGTTTTTTTCTATCAATATGGGGTGCTGTGTGTACATTAATGAGGGGGGGAAATGAACTTACATGATTTTAGCAAATGGCTGCAATATAACAAAGAGTGACAAATTTAAGGGGGTCTTAATACTTTCCGTATCCACTGTATGTCATTTTAAATGTTTTTTTTTAATTTTTTTTTTATAATGAGCATGGAATCTTGGGCATGAAACCAACTTTATTACTGTCATGATCAATTTCTCCAAGTGTGTCCATTATGTACCCCTTCCCAAGTATCCCTCTGCTTTTGAGACTGCTATCCTCCTAGTCCTTCATGTATTCAGACTTCACAGCAACCCTATTGATATTCTCTCAGACTGAGGTCCTCAGTTCTCCTCCCAGGTCTTGAAAGAATTCTGCAAGGCGGTGGGCGCAGCAGACAGTTTGTGTTCCAGCTACCACCCCCGACGGCCAGACGAAGCGGGAAAATCAAAACCTGGAGTCCGCTCTTCACTGCGTTGCTGCACGTAATCCCACCTCCAGGAGCACCTTTCTCCCGTGGGTGGAATATGCCCACAACTCCCTCACCAGCTCCACCACAGGTATGTCTCCCTTCATGGCATGTTACGGTTTCCAACCTCCTTTGTTTCAGGAACAGGAGCAGACGGTGGTGGTTCCAGCGGTGAGGGAGCATCTTCGACGAGTCCAATCTGTGTGGAAGGACGTCAGGGCTGCTCTAACTCATTTAGCTGAGAAGAATAAACAGCTGGCCGATCTTCATCGTTCTCCCACGCCAAAATACAAGGTGGGTCAGATGGTTTGGCTGGCTTCCCGTGACCTCCCTCTTCAAACTGAATCCCGTAAATGCTTCATTGGTCTTTTTCCTATCACTAAAATCCTCAATGCCACCTCATTACAGTTAAAACTTCCCCTATCTCTCAAGATCCATCCGACATTTCATGTTTCTCTGCTTAAGCCTGTCTCCACGCCTGTCTCTTTACGTACCGTGACATTTACAACTTACCACCACTTATTACTAATAATAATAATCAGCACAAAGAACTACAAAGTGCACTTCTATTGTGAGTCAGGAATCACAAAGTAAAAACTTCACACCTTACTCCAATCAAGTTGCATAAAACTGACAAACACAGAAAAATTTATATTATACTGTAATGAAAACACAAACACAGAGGAAAACATGAATCAATTTTCTTTTCAAGTATAAGTTAAAATTTTAATTGAAATAAATATCATATTGTGAAAGAAAATATTTCCAGATGACTAGAATGGTTTGAATGATTTAGAACATAGCAGAACAAAACAACAAAATAAGAACCAATTCAAAAACAACAAACAGAATATTTTACAATCCCTTTTACAAACAAGATGTATGTTATTTTAAATGTATTTTGCGCTCACTTTATTTTGCTGACCGGTGACGATGGAATAATGAGCATGGAATCTTGGGCATGTTAATTAATTTGATTGTGTGCTCAGAGGAATGGGGCATTTGGTTTGGTGGAGTGAGCCATGTCTGAGCAGGGTCTGCGGCTTTATCCATTTGGGGTAGGGGCACTTTTTGCAGATGAATGGGTCCTCCAACATGAGGTCCTAATATATTACATGAGCTGCCACATAGTCAATGTGCCTTTAATTCACCTCTTACGACACACGCACACATTAATGTTCCCATACGCATATGCATGTGCAGACAGACACACACACACAGTTCTTTGTTTATATATCAGTTATCCCCTGGTGTAATAATACAGGGCCACAGGGAGTATTTATAGGCCCACGAAGCCTCAGAGCAAAGGCAGACTAATTGTATTAACCAACTCGAAACGAACCTCATGATTCTAACGCCCTGCTGTTTATGACCCGTAGATCAATCGTCCTCCTCCTTTAGGTATCGCTGATTTTCTCCTCTATTTTCTTTCCAGCTTCTTCCAATTCATCACTCTCCAATGTGTTATGGTGTGATTAAATCATCCCTACAGCTGATGTCTAATTACCATCATCGTTAAGATGCTGTATGTGATTGAGGCCAGACTGCAAAACCACAAGAGAAAAATGGTCAGGAGAAGACAAACAAGCCCTTTACTGCACCAGCCTGGCGATGCTGATATGGAACAGCAGTTATGGTCAGTTGGTGTTTATTCCTTTGGCATTTTCATTCCAGATTTAACTGCACATTAGTGATTATAATACTTAAGGTTTTATACCATATGGATCCAATGCTACATTAGTGGTATCCAATGATGTTTAAATTAACAATGCAATGATAAAAGGACTGAAGGTTGGCTACTTGTAGAAAAGAAATTGGAATAAAAATTTAATAAGATGTAGACAAGATGTCAGAGGTGTAAAGTCTGTTCCTAATTTCACAGCATATACAGTGTGTACGGAAAGTATTCAGACCCCCTTAAAATTGTCAGTCTTTGTTATATTGCAGCCGTTTGCGAAAATAATTTAGGTATTTTTTTCCCCTCATTAATGTACACACAGCACCCCATATTGACAGAAAAAAATGAAGTGTTTATTTTTTTTGCAGATTTATTAAAAAAGAGAAACTGAAATATCACACAGCCATAAGTATTCAGACCCGTTGCTGTGACACTCATATATTTAACTCGGGTGCTATTCATTTCTTCTGATCATCCTTGAGATGGTTCTACACCTTCATTGGAGTCCAGCTGTGTTGGATTATACTGATTGGACCTGATTAGGAAAACCACACACCTGTCTATATAAGAACTTACAGCTCATAGTACATGTCAGAACAAATGAGAATCATGAGGTTAAAGGAACTGCATGAAGAGCTTAGAGACAGAATTGTGGCAAGGCACAGATCTGGCCAAGGTTACAAAAAATATATATATGCTACACTTTAGGTTCCTAAGAGCACAGTGGCCTCCATAATCCTTAAATGGAAGACGTTTGAGGCGATCAGAATCCTTCCTAGACCTGGCCGTCCGGCCAAACTGAGCAATTGGGGGAGAAGAGGTTTGGTGAGAGAGTTAAAGAAGAACCCAAAGATCACTGTGGCTGAGCTCCAGAGATGCAGTCTGGGGATGGGAGAAAGTTCTAGAAAGTCGAACATCACAGCAGCCCTCTACCAGTCGGGGCTTTATGAGAGCCTCTCCTCAGTGCAAGACACATGAAAGCCTGCATGGAGTTAGCTAAAAAAAAAAAATACCCGAAGGACTCCAAGATGGTGAGAAATAAGATTCTCTGGTCTGATGAGACCAAGTTAGAGCTTTTTGGCCTTAATGCTAAGCGGTATGTCTGGAGAAAACCAGGCACTGCTCATCACCAGTCCAATACAGTCCCAACTAGTGATAGGCACGGCAGTTCTTTTGAGTGTACTGAATCATTCGAATCAGTTAATTAAAAAGATTCGTTCACCGAATCGTTTACTTTTTTTCACAAAATCATTCAAGTGCTTCCTCATTCATTTAATGATAAATCCCTGAGGTTCATGTTCACTCAACACATTCACCGAAGGACTATGCATTGTTGTCATGTATTGTAAACTAGGAAAGGTGGGTTGATTATAAAAAAAATAAAATAATAATAATAATAACAACTTCGGCTAAATTATCATCTACCTATCTCTCTCTCAGGAAGCTCTTGAATACCCGGCTTCGGTTGTGAGTCGTGAACATGCGTGCAGCGGGCTCAGCTACCAACCATCCTTCCACGTCCCATGACGTCCAGGTAGGCTCTCGCCAGCCAACGTGGCTTTTCTGCATCCAGGAACGTCGCTGACACCAGCCCCCACCAGCCGGGCTTCCTGCTGACTCACCTTACTGTTATTGTCATCTGATTAGTGGAATGCATCTTTGAGTGTCTATATAAGTTTATGTATTATTATTATTATTATTATTATTAAATAAAAAGCTTTAATAATCGCATTAGAGACACTGAGGGAAATGTATGTGTACGTAAAAACATTTATTATTAATTTACATTTATTTTAAATATGTGTGCTTGTTTTCATGTGCTTGACTGACTCAAAAATTAGCCATTTGCTTGAAGCCAGCAGTAAAAGCTATCCCCGCGAGGATGTCAGGACCTTCAGTTAAAATCACTCATGAGGACGTTCATTGAGTAGTACATCATTCCTTGCGCAAACGAATCACTCATCGTACTAGTACATCGCTCCTTAGTGGGTCACAAACGAAGAAGTTCAATGAACAAATCACTCTTCAGTTCTTCAGTTCCTTAGTCCACCAGTTCACTGAACAAATCACTAAGTTCACTTAAGTCCCTCCCACGCCTGCACGGCGCCGCCTTACGCTGGCTGTTCATTGGTCATTCGCCGAAGTGAGTGACAACGCTGGCGAATTGCAAATCACAAGGCAGTACATTTATTGAAGTCCCGCCCCTGCCTCCACGCTGGCTGCTCATTGGTCATTTGCCGAAGATTCAGAAGTGAGTAAAAGAACGCTTCAGCAGTTCCGTTTACGCTCCCAGCTGACTCGCTTGCCTCGCTAGCGACTAAGCTAAAAGAATTAATCATTTCATAAACTGATTCAATTCAGTTCGTTCACTAAAAAGATTCCTTCTTCTGAATCAGAATCAGAATCATCTTTATTTGCCAAATATGTCCAAAACACACAAGGAATTTGTCTCCGGTAGTTGGAGCCGCTCTAGTACAACAGACAGTCAATTTACAGAACACTTTGGGGACATCAAGACATTGACAAAAAACAATTGTGCAAAAAGATGCAGAGTCCTCTAGCACTTAGAGCAGTTCGAACGACTAATATTGCAATAGTCCGGTGCAATGACCATTGTGCAAAGGGCGGTGAGACTTCAAGGAGTGTATGCGGTTTAAAGTGACGAGTAGTGCGATCATCTGGGACAATGTTGGTTGTGCAAATGTTACAGATACTCCTCAATCAGTGTGCAAATGGAGCAGATGCTACTCTGGCATGAGTGGCCAGTATATGCAAATAGTGCAGCATGGCGAGACAACTACAGTGAGTGCACGAGTAATACATAATTGGCCCCACTGAACGAAACGTTTGCGCACGAAACAACACTAGTCCCAACAGTGAAACATGGTGGTGGCGGCAGCATCATGCTGTGGGGGTGTTTTTCTGCTGCAGGGACAGAACGACTGGTTGCAATCGAAGGAAAGATGAATGCGGCCAAGTACAGGGATACCCTGGACGAAAACCTTCTCCAGAGTGCTCAGGACCTCAGACTGGGCTGAAGGTTCACCTTCCAACAAGACAATGACCCTAAGCACACAGTTAAAATAACGAAGGAGTGGGTTCAGAACAACTCCATGACTGTTCTTGAATGGCCCAGCCAGAGCCCTGACTGAAACCCAATTGAGCATTTCTGGAGAGACCTTAAAATGGCTGTCCACCAACGTTCACCATCAACCTGACAGAATTGGAGAGGATCTGCAAAGAGGAATGGCTGAAGAACCGCAAATCCAGGTGTGAAAAACATGTTACATCATTCCCAAAAAGACTCATGGATGTATTAGCTCAAAATGGTGCTTCTACTAAATACTGAGCAAAGGGTCTGAATACTTATGGCTGTGTGATATTTCAGTTTTTTGTTTTTGACACCCACGCAGGCACGGGGAGAACATGCAAACTCTACACAGGCGGGGCCGGGATTTGAACCCCGTTCCCCAGAACCGTGAGGCAGATGTGCTAAGCAGTCGGCTACCATGCCGCCTGGCACAGAACACCGACATCAAAACCAATTTTATCAAGATATTTTGCAGAGGAGCTGGAGGCCATCTGTTTAACAGTTGAAGCTCAAATAAGGATATATATTGCAACAGTGCAATGATCCAACACAAAGAAGCAAATCAACAACAGATGGCTTCAGAAGAAGAAAATATGTGTTCTGGAGTGGCCCAGTCGAAGTCCTGACCTCAACCCGATTGTGATACTGTGGCATGACCTCAAGAAAGCTATTCACATCAGACATCCAGGAACTCTTGCTGAACTGCGACGGTTTTGTAAAGAGGAATCTTCCAAAATGTGTCTTGATTGTTGTGCACGTCCAATCTGCAACTACAGGAAAAGTTTGGTTGACATTATTGCTGCCAAAGGAGGGTCACCCAATTACGTATTAAAACCAAGGGTTCACTAACGTTTTCCTCCCTGTCCTGTGTATATTTACGTTATTTTCAATAAAAATATAAAAACGTACTTGTTTGTGTAGTATTAGTTGAAGCAGCCTCTGTTTATTCGTGTGATTTAGATGAAGATCAGACTACATTTTGTGACCAGTTTATGCAGAAATTTAAGAAAGTCGAAAGGGTTCAAATACTTTTTCCTCCCACTGTACATTCACAATTATCAAATAAACTGTAAACAGACAATCAATAGATAACTATATGTCCGATTTGGACTAAATTATTTCTTTTAAAGAAGAAAAGATTAATTAAGGTTGAGATGGAAAAAAAACAAAACATGAAGAGTCCCACCCTCTCCAGCTCTGTGGTATATTTTATATTTTGGACCATAACTCCTTCGCACCTTTTAAATGAAGATATGATTCATGTGAGGATCCAAGAACTGTACCTGCTAATGAATTCACCTGAGTGAGCTGACAGAGAGCCTCAGCGGTGACAAGTAGTGATACCCTTGGCCCTGGGGCTCCCAAGTGGCCTAACCCCATCTTTTCTCAAACTGTTCTTTCCTCTCATCGTAGTGTTGTTAAATGCCCCATGCCTCTCTTTCCTTGTCTACGAGGTCACGTTCCGACTTGCTTTTCTGGGAGTTGCAGAGCACAAAGGGAATCTGACGGGTTAATTAATACTTCTGAGATTCAATTGTTTTATTTGCAGTGTGGTTTCTCTTCTTCACCTGTGGTTTGCCCTGTCATCAGTTACATCCATCTTGGCAGTTGGCTTTTGAATTATAATTAACAGTTTCAATGGAACCAGAAGAAAATGTTTAAAGGTCCTATTACACACCTGTTTATTCTTTTTATAATCTTTGATGTCCAATTATTGGGTTTGCAAGATAATTTGGGTTGTACATGCACAGGATGACAATTTTCAAGCTACAAGTATTCGAGTTGATCAAAAACGGCAGGCAGATGAGACGGCTGAATTTCTTAATTAATATTCAATACAAGCTTTGCTCCGATTGCATCAGTGGTCTTTGTCACAACAACGCCTGATTCTAATTAGCTAATTTTTCTCCCCTTTGCATTTCATCGGCTATTGCATACATTTGACGAACCCCATAGAATTCAAACTAAAACTATGTCACAGACTCATTTTTACTTTGTGATGCATAAGACAAAAAAAAAAAAAATTGATTTAGATGGAAGAGGACCTTTAAAGTCAAAGGGAAAGAGTTAGTCTGACTGTGCTGAAGTGGACTATATTGAGCCCACACGCTTCTCCTCGAACAAATAAAGTTTTCCTCAAAATGTCTAGAAGACTACATCCCTTTCAATCCCCTCACTTGTCCAGTTTATCTCTTCTCTCTTCTAAAGAACACCTCAAATCCCTCAATTCCAAACCAAAACCAAAGGTATGTAAAGGGGGGAAACCTTGTTGGTTAGGTCTTTAGTAAGAATCTCCCCACACCAAACTCAAATTACCAGTGGGCCCAATTTGAAAATTGGTATAACGTCACAGGCCAAACTCAATATTTTAGTAAATGTTGACTGCGGTTATGCATGTGTTCCCTTCTTTCTATCTCTGTCTCTGTCATTCAGATATGCAATGTTAAACCTCGTCATATATAAAAAGAAACTCAATTATATCTGGAATAAGCCCAATTTAATATTATAAACATGAGAAATCAAATGTGCAATAAAAGACATGTAGCATTTGTTTCTTATTTAAATAAAAAGTCTTTTTTTTTTAATGAAATTCATTTTTCAAAAGCCAACAACAAAACAACCCACCAAAGAAATATTGTCCTTCAGTGAAAATCCAACCTTTAAACTTTTAACAGTCCCTGACTTGTAGTAGAAAAGTGTATGAAGAAAACATTCATTCAAGCTATGCTATATTCTTTCGTTGGCTGCGCAAACAAGACAAACAGGTCTGTCCTTTACTTTCGTGAACAGATAATCTGCCTCCCACCTCTCTTAAAAGCTCCTGTTTTCCATCCTTCGTTTAGCCATTATTGGTAAGGGGAGTTGTAAATTTGTCCGAGGAGACTGGTAGCATGGTTGCTAATGAGTGCAATGGAAAAGGAGGGGGCGGTCGCTGGTCTCAACTGATGCACCAACACACTAGCGAAGCATTCTGGGATTCGTAGTGTTAACAGTCCATGCACTATACACATTTAATATGGTTTGGTATGAGCCAAATATAATTACATTATCATATGTCATTAGGACCGCAGGCCCGAGTTTGACATATATGCCCCACACACTCGTCAATGATGATGCATAATTTCGAGACCCTCAAGGACACAGTAAAACAACAGCAAAAACAGAATTAAACTGAGAAAATAAAACAAATGAAAATAAAAATACAGGCCAGTGGGTAGGTGATCTTGAACAAGTGGGTTTTGAATTTACATTGAAAGGTGGTGAAAGAGACTGAGTTGTAGAGGTCTGGTGGCAAAGAGCTTTGAAATCTATACTATACAGTACCTGCTGTACTTGCCAGTATGCATGAATGCATACACTACTGTACATGTTTGAAACCAAATAATATATGAGGTGATATATATTCAGATTTTGACTAGTTGATGGAGTTTCCCAATTGGAAACAGATCATCAACGGATCTGTACTCCGCTCAAAAAAAATCCCTCCATCCATCTATCCATTCTCAATACTGCTTATCCTGTTCATTGTCGCAGGGCGCCGGAGCTTATGCCAGCTGACTTTGGGCGAAAGGGTCGCCAGCCAGTCACAGCCCACAAATAGAGAAGGACAACCATTCGCACTCAGACCGTCACTAAGTGGGAACTGAACCCACACTGCCCGCACCAAAGTCAGGTGAATGTACCACAACACTATCAGTGACTCACTCAAATAATTATTATTGAAAATTATTTTTTTAATGTCTATCTCTGTGGTCCGGTACTAAATGCCCGGTACGGGTCCAGGGCCCGGTGGTTAGGGACCCCTGCTCTCGTGTGTATCATACTAGGTATCATATGTCTATAAAGAAGTAGTTAGGGCTCTGGGCGTGGGGAGGACCCCAATTGAAGAAATGAAGGTGAAGTAGCAGATGTGATGCTGGATTTATATAACAAAGGTAATAGATGGTGGTAGTCACAGGTGCGAGGTTCGGGGGGAAGGATAGAATCCCTGACTGGTTTGTGAGTTGATCAAGTGCAGAGTGCAAGGCAGGCAGGGAGCAGGACTGTGGATTTGTCTATCAATAGCAACATGGCACAGTCAATATTAGAGTGATACTGCAGAACACAAATGGCTGGATGCACGAACTGGTTCATCTGGTTCTGGAACGGCTTAAGTATGACACTGATGAGATTGCTTGCACCTGGTCTAGCGCCACTGGTCTCGCCAATCCTCCACAATGATTAACACACACACACACACACACACACACACACACACACACACACAAGGAGCAGAGTCCCGAATCCTGATAGAAATTCTAAATTGCTGTTTTTGTTTTCCTTGTATTAAACCCAAATGTGGTCTTCACTTCTGTTTAACTTTCTTACAAGTTTCATCCAGTTTCACACTTGCTCAAGCAATGACAACTTAATTTACAATCGTTTAGTTTAGTCAATTAAGCAATGTTAAATACAGTATATAACACGTAATACACACTTACACTGAGTCAAAATCCTGAATCCTGAAAATATCCATCTCCTTTCATTTATTTTGTAATTGAGTGTGGACAATCAATTTAGGCTTGCTTGCAGCGTGTCTCACTACCTGGTGACCACAGCTGGTGGGGATGGGAGGAAGCACGTGGGTCCCGTTGCCAGATAACAGCTTCGAGTGTCTCTGTACCTTGTGCTCACCCAGCCCCCATGTAGAGCCACTGGAGTCATCTGCTCAGCCTTATGATGTTGTCACGGTTTGTTAGTGGCCACTAGCGGGCCTCACATTAACACGACTCTCCCAATGCTCCCCTCCTATCCTTTAACACACTGCCATTTGTCACATCTTCGACCCACTGCCGCCACCCACCCCCAACACTCCCTCAATCACGCCTTCCCCCTTTTCTCTGTGTACTGTCCTCATTCCTCTGTGGTCAGTGCAGGGGGAAGAGCTGCTGATGCAAGCTGGCAGAGGTAACAAGCTTACCTGGGGATAATCTCCTAAGAGAAATTTCAAGAAGAAGAAATACGTAAGAGTAAGAGAGATAGTTAGAGAGAGATGAAGGAAAGGAGGATAGGTTGAAACTTAGCAAAGTTTTTAGTCCATGACTTGCTGGACCAAGCACTTTCTATTCTCGCCTTCTCGGTCAAGGACTCTGCTCAGAATACCCTTTGTGATAAGGAAAGAGGAGAAGACAAAAAAAGGAAAGATGATTGAAGTACACTGAAAATTAGATACAGGACTGTCCATTTTCTAATCAAATGTCTAAATAGATGTTCTACTCTCATTCTTCTTACGCCTATTCCAATGAAGTTTTGACAATGTATAAAATGTCAATAAAAATATAATACAATGATTTGCAAATACTTTTCAACCTATAATGAATTTAATTCACTAAAAAGACAATATATTTAATGTTCAAACTGATAAACCCTATTGGTTTTTTTGTGTGTGTGCGAATATACATTCATTTTTAATTTGATGTGTCTGCAACACGTTCCAAAAAAAGCTTGGACGGACATGTTTACCAATATGTTAAATCTCTTTTCCTTTTAAAAACACTCCTTATGCGTTTGGAAACTGAGGACAATAATTGCTGAATCAGAATCAGAATCAGAATCATCTTTATTTGCCAAGTATGTCCAAAACACACAAGAAATTTGTCTCCGGTAGTTGGAGCCGCTCTAGTACAACAGACAGTCAATTTACAGAACACTTTGGGGACATAAAGACATTGACAAAAAACAATTGTGCAAAAAGATGCAGAGTCCTCTAGCACTTAGAGCATTTCGAATGACTAATATTGCAATAGTCCGGTGCAATGACCATTGTGCAAAGGGCGCTGAGACTTCAAGGAGTGTATGCGGTTTAAAGTGACGAGTAGTGCGATCATCTGGGACAATGTTGGTTGTTCAAATGTTACAGATACTCCTCAATCAGTGTGCAAATGGAGCAGATGCTACTCTGGCATGAGTGGCCAGTATATGCAAATAGTGCAGCATGGCGAGACAACTACAGTGAGTGCACGAGTAATACATAATTGGCCCCACAGAAATGTGACAACGAACTCAAGTCAAAACATTTCCAGCTTGTTGTAATGGAATTATAGGTTAGGTGTTTAAGAAGTTGATCGCAAGAGGGAAGAAGCTGTTGGAATGTCTACTAGTTCTAGTTTGCGTTGATCGGTAGCGCCTACCTGAGGGGAGGAGCTGGAAGAGCTGGTGACTGGGGTGCAGATGGCCCGAGAAGATTTTGCACGCCCTTGTCTTAGTTCTGGCAGCGTGCAAGTCCTCAATGGTGGGTAGGGGGGTACCGACAATCCTTTCAGCAGTTTTGATTGTCCGTTGCAGTCGGAGTTTGTCCTTTTTTGTACCAGCACCAAACCAGACTGTGATGGAAGAACACAGGACCGATTCGATGACCGCTGTGTAGAACTGTCTCAGCAGCTCCGGTGGCAGGCCGTGCTTTCTCAGAAGCCGCAGGAAGTACATCCTCTGCTGGGCCTTTTTGAGGACGGAGTTGATGTTGGTCGCCCACTTCAGGTCCTGAGAGATTGTAATTCCCAGGAACTTGAAGGTCTCGACGGTTAACACAAGGCAGCTGGCCAACGTGAGGGGCAGCTGTGGCGAAGAATGCCTCCTGAAGTCCACGATCATCTCTACAGTCTTGAGCGTGTTCAGCTCCAGGTTGTGTCGGCCGCACCACAGCTCCAGCCGCTCCGCTTCCTGTCGATATGCAGACTCGTCACCGTCTTTGATGAGGCCGATGACAGTGGTGTCATCTGCAAACTTCAGGAGCTTGACAGTCGGGTTCGCTGAGGTGCAGTCGTTCGTGTAGAGAGAGAAGAGCAGCGGAGAGAGGACACAACCTTGGGGCGCCCCAGTGCTGATGCTGCGTGTGGATGAGGTGGCCTCCTCCAGCCTGACCTGCTGTGTCCTGCCCGTCAGAAAGCTGTAAATCCACTGACAGATGGCAGGCGAGACGCTGAGCTGGAGAAGCTTGGTTGAAAGGAGTTCAGGGATGATGGTGTTGAACGCTGAGCTGAAGTCCACGAACAGGATCCTCGCGTCCCTGCACTGTCGAGGTGTTCTAGGATGAAGTGCAGTCCCATGTTGACTGCATCATCCGCAGACCTGTTCACTTGGTAGGCAAACTGCAGGGGGTCCACCAGGGGACCTCTGACACTCTTGAGGTGGTCCAGCACGAGACGTTCAAAGGACTTCATGACCACAGATGTCAAAGCGACAGGCCTGTAGTCATTCAGACCAGAGATTGCAGGTTTCTTGGGGACTGGAATGATGGTGGAGCGTTTGAAAAAGGTAGGTGGAATTCTTTTCCATTCTTGCTTGATTTACAACATCAGTTGCTCAACAGTCCGGGGTCCCCATTGTCGTATTTTGCGCTTCATAATGCGCAACAAATTTTAAATGAGAGACATGTCTGGAATGCTAGCAGGTCAGTCTTGTACTCGTAACTCTTTTACTATGAAGCCACGCTGTTAATACATGCAAAATGTGTCTCGGCATTGTCTTGCTAAAATAAGCAGGGAGACACCTGAAAAAGATGCTACTTGGATGGCAGCATATATTGCTCCAAAATCTGTATCTTTTCTGCATTAATGGTGCCTTTCCAGATCTGCAAGTTACCCATGCCATGGGCATTAACGCATCCCCATACCATCACATATATGGACTTTTGAACTTTGCGTTGATAACAATCCAGATAGCCCTTTTCCTCTTAGGCTAAATTTCCAGATTTCAAAAAATGATTTGAAGTTTGGACTTGTCAGACCACAGCACACGTTTCCATTTTGCGTCAATCCATCTATGATGAGCTCGGGCCCAGAGAAACCGGCAGCGTTTCTGGGTGTTGTTGGTATAATTTTCGTTTTGCATGGTAGAGTTTTAACTTGCATTTGTAGATGTAGCAACGAACTGTGTTCCTGAGCCCACGTGGCAATTTCTTTTACACGATGATGCGGGTTTTTAATGCAGTGCCACCAGAAGTGGGTGGTAACGTGCTACATTTACTCCGTTACATTTACTCAAGTAACAGTTTGGATAAATTGTACTTGTCAGAGTAGTTTAAATGCACCATGCTTTTTACTTTTACTTGAGTATTTATTTGAAGAATCAATACTTTTGCTCAGTTACAAAGATCGACATGCCGCTCGCTACTTTTATTTATCCATTATTGTGTGCGCAATCTATTTTTAGACGCCACCTTAGACTTTCGCAAAGGGCACCGTTGTGCCAAATGATGAATGTCCTGTTGCAATACTTGTAGCTCCATGACAATGGATTGTGACCATAATAAAATTCAAAATAGCAAAGTTGACCTCAGTCATTATGTTAAGGGTGGCTCACTTTGAGAGTCCGTTAACAACTGTGTCAAAATCCTCCCAAGACACGTCTTCTCTCCAACTTATCTTTGACAAATATGTCTTCAAGTTGTTGGCATATCTAGAAAGAGGTAAATTCTTATAATTGTCTTTCAGCTTGAACAGTGGAGACGTTTTGGGTAATGACAGACTGGTGGCCTTGCTGTATCTTACTTCAAGAAAGACCCGGTCGACTTTGGCTTCCTCTAATATGACAGCTGACTGAATGAACTCATCAAACTCCTCTGGCTTCGTGAAGGGGCCACCCATGGACTTGAGTTTGTGCAAATCTGCATTGCGTTTTCGATCCAGGTCCTCATTCTGAGCTTCTTTCACACTAAGTCCCTTCTTGTCTAGCTTCTGATGTGAGTCCTTCCAGCTCTTCCAGATGGATAAAAGCTTACCATCTTGCCTGACCAGGTCACGGAATCTGTCCATTTCGTCTGCTGGCTGCAGTTCAATCAGGTTGATTGACTTTGCCTTCACTATGCTGCTGCTTGCAGGAGCCCATTGAGAAGCTCGACGAATTGACAACTCGTGCTGAAAAGATCTCACATGCCTCTCAGCAGCAATGTTGTTGACTGGTGCATGCTGAAGCTTAGCGTGATCCTTTTTGGAGACAAGGAGGTCACTATTTTCATCAAAATCCCCAAATCCAAAGACATTTGCACGCTGTCTATGAAACCCCTCTGCTAGCTTTGACAATTCTGTCTGAGTGTTCTTTTACAACATTAGCATCAGCCGAAAGAATGTCCTTATTGTACTTGCTGTGAAATATTGATCTATGGGTGCGCCCTTACTCCATGTGTTACGGTGGTAAATGTCATGTTGACATTCTATATGTGATGTGATGATGTCACCACGCTCGAGAGGTTGAAGCGGAGCGTGTCGTGTTGAGTTGTGTTTGTATAAAAATATGTATGCCGGTTGGAGGCTGAAAAAGAAATTGTGTTGTTCTTCTTATTTTCCCCACCACGCAAGAACGCAGCGGAAGAAGTCATCGCTCCACTTGAACTTAACAAGTTCTGGGCCCAGAGAGAAGTTTGGACACAAGCTAAAAGTAGGTTGACTGGCATCGGACGAAATTCCCGGAAGAAGTTACCACAAAGAAAAGATGCGGGACTCTTGCTAGGCTAACAGAAAAGCTAAGTGTACCAGCTTGAGGATAAGTGAATGTGTTTCGCTTGTAGGAATAAGTGAAAACAGGAGTCGTGAGGTATAACACGAAAACTAAAGAAGATTAGCTTAGCTAGTGAAAGTGTATTAGCAAGCTAACAGTTGTATAGGCCTCGAGTGAAACCAGCGCACGTCAGCTACAATGGTAAGTGCAATGGCAGCTATCATGACAGCACAGCTTTCTGAAGTATGAACTGTGGGAAACAAGATTCCAAGACCACTTGCACATTCGTAAGCTAAAAGGGACAATTCTGAATGAACCCAGAAGCGGTGCCAAAAAAGTACACTAGCCAGCTTCTGTCAAAATGATGGATGGTCGGACGTGACGTCATCGACCGGATGTCACATCATTGGTTGGTGCCGGACGTTTTGTCTTTGCTGGAAAGACGTTTTGTCTTTGTTGTGTTGCCGGACACCGGAAGTGACGTCAGCGGGAAAACTGAAGGGTAAATGCCGTCACCGGGTGTTACGTCATCGGTTGTTGCCAGAAATCTAACTGGAAATGACGTTACCGCTATGTTGCCGCTAACCGTAACCCTAACCCTAACCCCTGGAATTCCCAGGGAAATTATTGAAATTGAAATTTTATACACCCCCCCCCCAAGCGGGCCCCTCAAGTGGGCCCCCAAGCGCCCCCCCCACTCCCCCCACATATCCACACATTCTCAACACACATCTGAAGATTCGTGTCAGAAAGATTAATTATATTCCTGAGTAAAGTCCTTTTTTTCTCAACATCTGAGAGTGGTCTGTTTATGTCAATAAAAATATATGTTCTTATTAAAAAAAAAATCTGAATATATATCACCTCAACTAGGCATGTTCAGTCCTGAACCGTCACAGTGATGTCATTGTCTATTCATATAGCAACATGTAAATAGAGCACACACCTGCGTTCCAATTAACATCCATGAGATAACAGGAGGCTTCTTGTCATGCCGTGTTGAGCATAGAAAACTGAGTGTTACAAATCACAGGGGATTCCTCTATTTAAGTTTATGGGAAGTCATCCTTCAGAAACAACAATACTTTTCAGCGATGTATTCTTAGGTGATTCTTATAAACCGTAGCAAATACATTATCTTGAATTTTCTAGCTGACCACCTTCAAAGATATGTCTGCGCATACTCAGGCTTTACTACAGTATGATATGACATTACATTATTGAAATGAATGAAGTGTGACTTACTTTACTGGTGCTGCATTTAATCCATGTTCATCAACTAATTAGTGTTGGTGCTTTTGTTAGTTTCAATTATTTTCTACGCAATTTACAGCATATACATGACTATTGCTGCATTTAAAGCACTTTTCTACAGTACTATCTTACATTTAAACAAAACAGATGAAGTTTATAGTTCGTCGAACTCAAATCAATATATTTACAACATTATAGAGTCAGATCCTCTGAATTACTGTTACATGATACTTACATTTTAATATAATGATTACTTTTAAAGTATTTCTGTACTTTGTTTAGCGCAGCAGTTCTTAACTAAGAACTGAGTGCGTGCTTTATCTGTAAAAGCCTTTGTCACACTGCATGTTGAATGCGTTGTTCATGCCGTTCAAAACGCAAGGGAGCGTCAAAATTGCCGTTTACCATTGCGGCGCTGCGCCTCGAGTTGAAATGCTTTGTTCTTTTTCAAACTATCTCTATTTAACAGCATTTCAACGATAGAGTTGACTTGAGTAACATTGCTGTGCCATCACACAATAATAAAAAACAGCCCAAAAAAATTTACTCTGACCAAAGAACCTTTTTCGAGGATTGTAGAAATAACATCAAGAAAAAGAACAGATTTTGTTGTGAATTTTAACAACAAAGTCCGTTCTTCTGATATGAGAGTGGCACTTACCAAGGGGAATGGCAACAGCAAAATTCACATTCACTTACAGTAAATTTTACACAGACAATAAAATATATACCTTTGAAATAAACCACGTTTTATTTTTCAAATTAGGAAGGGTTCCGTGCACTCCGTATGAAACCTGCGGGGTTCCGTCCCTCCAACAAGGTTAAGAACCACTGGTCTAGAGTCATAGTTTGACTTTCGTAACATTACATCACAAGTTTCTTCAGATCAATTAATTGCTACATGGTGATATCTGCCGCATCTAACCCATTCACTTTACAAGATATTACAATATTTAAACATTTTGATATTTATCAACTAAGGCAGAAAGATTAATTATATTCCTGTGTGAAAACCCCTTTTTCCCATGCATGCCACATGGGTGGTATCTCTCTGCCAATAAAGAGACAAACAAGACAAGGTCTTGTCACACGCTTGACTCAAGGTAAGGGATCCATTGAGTTAGTTCTGGACTTACGTTTTGGACGAGGCTGTACCTCCCGAAGGGCTGTGATGGACAATGTGTGCGTGCGTGCGTGGTTGCGTCCGTGTGTGTGACCCTCCCTCCCTTAGGATGAAAGAGAGGTCATGAGACTTTCATACATAAGTTTCCGGAATTCCAAGGTCTCCAACCCATCCCCCACAAATATTATGTTACAGCCAATATAATTCCAAGTTACTTCAAAATCCTGCTAAGTGTACTTATGCCATTAACTAGATTTTTGTATTTATTATCAACATCAATATCATGTTTCAAAATGAGTAGATTAGTACAATATTTATAAATACTCTATTTAGCATAACAGATGGTCTCAAAACGGGAATAGGACGATACATTATGATCAAAAAGTTGTTTTACATCATTAATTGAATTTTCCTGGTTTTCTATGAAAAATTAATAAATCCATTCATCCATCCATCCATCCATCCATTTTCTGAGCCGCTTATCCCCACGCGGGTCGCGGGCGTGCTGGAGACTATCCCAGCTATCATCGGGCAGGAGTCGGGGTACAACCTGAACTGGTCGCCAGCCAATCACAGGGCACATACAAACAAACAAACATTCGCACTCACATTCACACCTACGGGCAATTTAGAGTCTTCAATTAACCTACCATGCGCGTTTTCTGTATGTGGGAGGAAACCGGAGTACCTGGAGAAGACCCATGCAGGCATGGGAAGAGCATGCAAGCTCCACACAGGCGGGTCTGGGATTTGAACCCCGGTCCTCAGAACTGAGAGGCAGATGTGATTACCATCCATCCACCATGCCACCCTAATTTGCTAATAAAGTCTTTAAAAATCAGACAATGTGATTTTCTGGATTTATTTTCCTCATTTTGTCTCTCATAGGTGAGATATACCTACGATGAAAATTACAGGCCTCTCTCATCTTTTAAAGTGGGAGAACTTGCACAATTGGTGGCTGACTAAATACTTTTCTGCGCCAGTGTATAGCATGAGCCATCAATTGGCACAATATTTGAATTAATACAGTTGTACAATATATTTGAATACATAAGCTATTCATGAAGGGTTAACAAATAATGAAATACAAACTACTCACCAGTTACTGCAGTAGACTACTCAACTTTTCAAGTACTTATTTGGAAGATTTCTTTTTACTTTTACTTGAGTCATATTATCATAAGTATCAGCATGCACCCCTACATCACTATCCTACTTATTAGTTGTTTTTTTTTTTTTTAACACTTAACCTACTTCTACACATACACATGCCATAAATTACGAGAAAACAAACAGGATATTATACATTACAGGGGATAAGGGGTAATTACCGTAATTTCTCGTGAATAATGGACATTTTCCTCCCCCAAAAATAATCGAATGTCAATCATGCGCATTATATATAGGTATAGGGGAAAATGAAAAAAAACTTTCACATTTAATAAATGTATGCCGCAATCTAGAGGTTATGAAAAAGCTGTACACTTTCATTCCCATATGCCAGCACCACCTAGAGGTTATGAAAAAAGTGTGCCTACACTTTCATTCCAATATGACAGGTGTACATATGACTGAATATACGTAAAGTTGTGCTCATAAGTTTACATACCGAGGCAGAATTTGTGAAATATTATTTTTTTTTAAACACGACTGATGACTGAACAACAACCATAGTTAATTTCTTTATGGTTAAGTTTTGTTTAATGATAACACTTTCCTGAAATGCTTGACAGCTTAATTTTAATCTCATTAAAATAAAATTAAAGGTGTTTCGCCATGTTTTCTTTAAAGAATTGTACACATCTTACAAATTCTGCCTGGGTAATCAAACATATGAGCACAATTGTGTGTTTTCTCATTTACTAAATAAAAGTAGGGCTGTGAATTTCAAAAAAAGCCCCAGTAAATAAAAAGAAAATACTATGTGTTCAAATAAAGTGTTTACCTTCAGAAAAGTTATTGGGGCGTTTCCCTATGACCTCGTGTTTATTGCCCTGTAACGTGACCAAACCAGGAAAACGGGGTCCTGTGTACACTACGGTCATGAGCATGACCACGGTTTGATGATATGAAACCGAAAAAAAAAAAAAAAAATTTCTTCATGGCAGGTGCTCTTGGACAAAACTTAAAAACATGTATATAATTTAAATATACAAATAGGGGTCTGACAAAGACGTGAGAGGAGTATAATTTGAATGATAGGTTGTGAGAGACAGAATATCTTAAAGCAAATCCAGAAAACCACATTTTAAAAAAGATAAAAAAATTTCCATTGATCGATGTGCTCCCACAGACAACTCGATAGCTCTATGAAAGACAATTTTCACTCACTGTGATATTAAGCCTGAGTGGCCATCGGACATGAGGCAATGGTTTTATTCCAAAAGTCTATTTTTGTAAGCCATTGTAACATTATGTATATTTTTAATATGAACCCAAATCCAGGAAGAATACATTAAATGGATCTAGGTTTCTCTTGCCCGGACAGGGGTCACTGGGGCCCTCCTCTGGAGCCAGGCCAGGAGGTGGGGCTCGAAGGCGAGCGCCTGGTGGCCGGGCCTGCACCCATGGGGCCCGGCCGGCACAGCCAGAAAGGGTAATGTGGGTTCCCCTTCCCATGGGCTCACCACCTGTTGGAGGGGCCATAGGGGTTAGGTGCAGTGTGAGCTGGGTGGTGGCTGAAGGCGGGGACCTTAGCGATCCGAACCCAGGCTACAGAAACTGGCTCTAGGGACATGGAATGTCACCTCTCTGGCAGGGAAGGAGCCCGAGCTGGTGTGTGAGGTCGAGAGGTTCCGCCTAGATATAGTCGGACTCGCCGCCACACACAGCTTGGGCTCTGGTACCAGTCTTCTTGAGAGGGGTTGGACTCTCTTCCACTCTGGAGTTGCCCACGGTGAGCGGTGCCGAGCACGTGTGGGTATACTTATTACCGCCCGGCTCGGCACCTGTACATTGGGGTTCACCCCGGTGGACGAGAGGGTAGCCTCCCTCCGGCTTCGTGTGGGTGGACGGGTCTGTTATTCGTGCCTATGCACCAAACAGCAGTTCAGAGTACCCACCCTTTTTGGAGTTCTTAGAGGGGTTGTTGGAGAGCGCTCCCGCTGGGGACTCCATTGTTCTGCTGGGGGACTTCAATGCTCACGTGGACAATGACAGTGAGACCTGGAAGGGCGTTATTGGGAGGAATGGTGGCTCAGATGGTGGGGGAAGCTGCCGGTCTGACCTGGCAGGCCCAAAAGTGAGGGTCTGTTGGGATCGTCGGGCAGAATCCCCTGTCAGATGGATTTTCAACAACCAACATTGAATACCCGTGACCTTCGATCCCTCAAGCGGCACTGCATCAAAAACTGACATCAATGCCTAAAGGATATCACCACATGGGCTCAGGAACAGAAAACCAATGTCAATAAATAAATAAATTCTGCACTACATCCGTAAGTTCAACTTGAAACTCTACTATGCAAAGCAAAAGCCATTTATCAACAACACCCAGAAACGCCGCCGGCTTCTCTGGGCCGAGTTCATCTAAGATGGACTGATGCAAAGTGGAAAAGTGTTCTGTGGTACGACGAGTCCACATTTCAAATTGTTTTTGGAAATTGTGGACGTCGTGTCCTCCGGGCCAAAGAGGAATAAAAACATCCGGACTGTTTTGGACGCAAAGTTCAAAAGCCAGCATCTGTGATAGTATGGGGCTGTTTTAGTGCCAATGGAATGGGTAACTTGCACATCTGTGAAGCACCATTAATGCTGAAACGTACATACAGGTTTTGGAGAAACACATGCTGCCATCCAAGCAACGTCTTTTTCATGGACGCCCCTGCTTATTTCAGCAAGACAATGCCAAACCACATTCTGCACGTGTTACAACAGAGTGGCTTCATAGCAAAAGTGTGAGCGTACTAGACTGGCCTGTCTGCAGTCCAGACCTGTCTCCCATTGAAAATGTGAGACACATTATGAAGCGTAAAATACGACAAAGGATACCCCGGACTGTTGAACAGCTGAAGCTGTACATCAAGCAAGAATGGGAAAGAATTCCACCTACAAAGCTTCAACAATTAGTGTCGCCAGTTCCCAAACATTTATTGAATGTTGTTAAAAGAAAAGGTGATGTAACACAGTGGTAAACATGACCCTGTCCCAGCTGTTTTTGGAAAGTTTTCCAGCCATAAAATTAAAAGTTAAGGATTATTTGCTAAAAACAATAAGGTTTATCAGTTTGAACATTAAATATCTTGTCGTTGTAGTGCATTCAATTAAATATAGGTTGAACATGATTTGCAAATCATTGTATTCTGTTTTTATTTATGTTTAACACAACGTCCCAACTTCATTGGAATTGGGGTTGTAAATGCTGTCATTTTTTTCTTATCCATATCACGAGTACCATTATATCACGAGTGATGCTCATATCACATTTTGAGAACCATTACCTGCTACCTTTAGCTCTGCAATGTGATAAATACAAATTTAAAAAATGCTATACAGACACTGTCCTGGATCTTTCAGGCTGAAATGCAGGTAATGATAAGGCTGATTGACAACAGGTGCACAGCCAAGGTGGTGATAATTACTGGGAAGGGAGAGAGAGAGGGGGAGAGAGAGGGCGAGATAGGGCGAAAAGCGCCACCCAAGCTCCAATAAAGGAACTACAGGGCATAGCTCATGACACTCCACTTTGCATTAATTGTATAAATATGACTAGGGGATATTTATTCGTAACCAATATCTTCAATGTTGGGTTATTTTTGTTTTGATCGAAATGTTTTTTTAAACCATCCGAATTACTGCCCTATCTGCTTTATCATTCCGGGTGTATACTAATAATGTACTATTCCTCTAGGGAGGAACCCACTTGCAGTGCTTCTGACAAATGTGTTGACTGTTCATCTTTCTAATCAGATCGGGTGTTAGTTTTTATAATAAGTCACTTGACGCTAATAATGCACATGAAGTGTTAATGAACTAGGATTGTACAGTCTGATCAGCAGAATTAGGTTAAATGAAGAGGGTAGTTCCTGGTACTTAGTAGTTCAAAACAGTCTTGTGTAGTGGATTATGTTTTAGGTCAAAGGAACAAGTTATCTATTTCCCTTCCATTTCAAGAGACATCGATTTAAGCAAAATTATGAAACTTTTGAGGTTCTTAAATTCGAATCAGTATAGGGTCATTGACATACACTGCGTAGGGACAGTATTCAGATCGGCTTAAATTTTTCACTCTTTGTTATATTGCAGCCATTTGCTAAAATAATTTAAGTTTTTTTTTTTCCTCTTTAATGTATACACAGCACCCCATATTGACAGAAAAAAATAGAATTGTTGAAAGTTTTATTAGAAAAGAAAAACTAAAATATCACACAGCCATAAGTATTCAGACCCTTTGCTCAGTATTTAGTAGAAGCACCCCTTTGAGTTCATACAGCCATAAGTCTTTTTGGGAATGATGGATCAAGTTTTTCACACCTGGATTTGGGGATCCTTTGCCATTCCTCCTTGCAGATCCTCTCCAGTTCTGACAGGTTGGATGGTGAACGCCTTTTTCAGGTCTCTCCAGAGATGCTCAATTGGGTTTAAGTCAGGGCTCTGGCTAGGCCATTCAAGAGAAGTCGTGGAGTTGTTCTGAAGCCCCTCCTTCGTTTTTAGCTGTGTGCTTAGGGTCATTGTCTTGTTGGAAGGTGAACCTTCGGCCATACTGTGCTTTTGGAAATCGGCCTCTCTTGGGCCTGATATTGCCTTGTGAATTATGTTTTGCACAATGCACACACGCTCGACAAAATGTTTTAGAGAAATGATTGAATCCATGTATCGCAAAGTGTTGTTCCACTATCTGTACCATCCCTCCTGTTGAGACATGGCAAGGCCCATGACTCATAATTGCTGCCCACTTAAACTAACCTTTCGGGAGGATGGGTTTACCTTTTCACTACAAATTATTCCGTCATCATTTGCTATTGCACCTTTATTTTTCCAAAACGTTTTTTTCACTTTCTGGTGCACTTTTTTGCACATCTTTTAATATTGTGTTGAGTGGTGTGTTTTCATCTATTGTTTGGTCTATTGAAAATGTGTCGTGCATACCGACAGCTGCTTCTTTAGCTACTTCGTCTGCATATGCATTTCCTATCGAAACCGCATCCATTTTTTTGTGTGTGTTCCGCACACTTGCACACTGCTATTGCTTCAGGAAGTAACACTGCTTCAAGCAATAAACTGAGAAGATCTGCATGTGTTACCAACTTCCCGGCTGACGTTGTCATTCATCTATTCTTCCATTGTGCACCAAATACATGTAAGGTAGAAAATGCCTATTGACTGTCTGTCCAAATAGTCACTCTTTCATCTTTCATCAATTTGCATGCTTCTGTTAATGCTACCAGTTCAGCTGCTTGCGATGAAAAAATTGGCGGTAATTGTCGCGCTTTTAAAACATTGTCTGTTGTAGTTATACCATATCCCGTAACATTCGTCCGTTAGGTCTTTTTTGTGATGTGCCATCCACATAAATATGCAATGAATCCTCCATGGGCAGATCGTAGATTAGTAGCTTGGCTCTCTTCCAAATAATTGTGTTCCACGCCATCTAATGATGTTGGCAGTAATGTGGCTGGATTCAATGTTGTGCATCTCTGTAATGTTATATGTGGTTGTGATAGGAAGACCGCTATACATGACAATTGCCTAGCAGGCGATAAAAATGTCATTTTGCTTGGCAGGAGCAGAACTGAGACTGCATATGGAACTTTGAGTGTCAGCTGATGAACCAACACAATATCCGCTGATGCCTGCACGGCCATTGAAGCTGCAACTACAGCCTGCACACAAATTGGCTAGGCTGCATCAAGCCTAGTTGAATAGTATGCTCCTGGCCTGAGTTTTGCTCCATGTTTTTGCAACACAACTGAGGTCATGTGACCGTTTCGACAATCAACTGTCTGTTCAAATGGTTTTTCAAAATTTGGTAACGCCAATATTGCTGTTCCTGCCAAAATTATTTTCAATTCAGAAAATACTCTCTCCTTCCTCTGTCCATTGAATTTTGTCTGACATTGTCATTGGTGTTCCATAAATCAAATTTTGCAACAGTGTTTTTATCTCTGCGTGCTAGAGGACTGTGCATAAAAAAAATAAAAAATAAATGTAACGGCATTACCAGATAACTATTAACCATTTATTGCTCAGTGACTGTTTTTTGTCAATGTCTTTATGTCTCAAAAGTGTTCTCTGTCAATTGACTGTCTGTTGTCGTACTCGAGCGGCTCCAACTACCGGAGACAAATTCCTTGTGTGTTTTTTGGACATACTTGGCAAATAATGATGATTCTGATTCTGATTAGCTACCCAACTCCTGCAATAATTGCACAGCCCCCCAAAAGACATAATTTGTCGTTTTGTTTCAGGTTGTGGAGCTGACAAGATGGCTTCTTTTCTCATTGGGTCCACATGACGACCACTGGCAGTCAAAATTGTCATGAACGGAACAGAGGCTAGGACCCAAAAATGCAAGACTCCAAAACAAATGGACAGTTTCCAAAAAGAGAGGTTTAATAGACGGGCATAGGTCGGTACACGGGCAGGCAATCCAAGAAGGGCAACAGTATCCAAGAACATGAGGCAAAGAGGCAAGGTCGATAATCGGAACAGGGTCAAAGTCTTACTGTGAGTCTGTGACAAGGAATGCTGGAACGTGACGACAAGGTACAACGAACTGGCAACGAGTGGGAATGAGACACGAGGTTAAATACAATCGGTAATTAGGTATGAACGAGGCACAGGTGGTGAAGATGCTCACAGGAGCAGGTGTGTGAGAAACGAGAGAGGAAGACAAAACCTGGAACACACGCACACACACACACACACACACACACACACATGACAAAAATATGACCTAAATATTTCACCTCTGTCACACAAAATTTTAATTTTGCTTTGTTCACTTTATTTCCCGTTTGGGAAAGGTGTTGCAACAGAGCCAACGTGTCTTTTTTGCAGTCCTGATCATTTTGTGATGCCACAAGAATGTCGTCCACGTAAGTCAAAATCTGACTTCCACATGGAGGATCAAATGTGCCCAAGCAAGTGATGATTGCTTGGGAGAATATTGTGGGACTTCCACAATATCCTTGAGGTAATCGTGTATGTGTATCTTTTATTCTTCAAATGTAAATGCAAACCAGAATCTGCTATCTGGGTGTACTGGTATAGAGAAGAATGCATTACTTAAATCCACAACAGAAAATATTTTTGCGTTGGAATCCAAATTATTTAACAGCGTGTGTGGATGGTACACTTGGTGCTCTAGCAATCACTGCTGCATTTACTGCTTGCAAATCATGGACTATCCTCCATCCTACAGATGGGGGTGCTTTCTTTACTGGAAATATTGGGGTATTGCATTGAGAATCTGGACACTCAATTAACACTCCTGCTTTTAGCAAGCCATCAATTACTGGTCTTATGCCTTCTTTACCATCTTGCTTTAATGGATATTGTCTTTGACATGGATGATATTCATTTTTGGCTCTAATTTCCACTGGCTCACATGTTATCATCAGCCAACATCAGAGCTGTTCTTTTCCCATAATTCATCAGGAAGGTGGTTTAGCTGGTCTTCCTGCTCTTTGGTTAAAAAAATAAAAAAAATGTCATACCTCTTCTATTTGTGTGTCTTCAATGTGCTGCGCTGGCATCATTCTTATATGCCATCCTAAATACATTCTCCACATCGGCGATGTTTTGCAAAAGTCTGTTCTTTTCCCAGACCTTGGCTCCCAATCTGTAGGTCTTTGCCCTCAAGCTGCCATAAGACCTAAATCTACCCATGTCTCATGATTGCTTTTCATTAGAGACACATGTGAAACTGTATGATTACAAAACAGTCTTTCTGCCTCATCACTTAAAGCGACTGCGACGACTGGACTAGTCTCATTCCAGTACAAATATAGCAATTGCACTCTTTGTGGCCCTAATTTTATTACTTCATGTTCATATTTGTTGTCAGGACCAGGGGTCTCCATGTATCTCAATGTGATATGCAAATTGTTTTTGTCTTTTCATCTTCAGGCTTCTTAACCTTATCCTCAGCACATCTAGGCAATTCCTCCGCTGCCCACACAGGGGGCGCATTCACCAAATCCAAAGTCCAATAAAAATGTGGAGTCCCATGGCCCTCCCGCGCATATATATTGTTTTCTTTGCCCAATCTTTTTGCCATCATTCCATCTTTGAATGGCACAACTGCAATGTTTAACACCGTCATTAAATCTCTGCCCATAAAATTTACTGGGCATTGTGGGGCCACACTACTAGGGGTGCTCTAATCTGGTTTCCTGTTTCTGGATCATGGATAACTAGTGGCTCTGTCAGGGTGTCTATATTTATTGCTTCACTAGCAACTGTAACAATGATTTTCTCTTTCAACATTTGAACATTCTGTGGGTTTTTTCTTATCACTGTTCTACATGCTCCTGAATCACACAAAAACATGTAACTTAGTCCAGCTCCTTCGAGAGTAACTTCAGATTTCGTCTTTGAACTTAAATAAACTTCTGCTGCTTGTATGTCTGCTTGTTCTAATTGATTTGTATTATTTTCTATTTGTATGTTGCTAACACAGTCATCTTTTACAATTTGTCTGTGTTCAGACTTATCTAGTCATGCTGAACTTCCTATATTTCTTTTCTGAGGACAATCCCTTGCCCAATGTCCTTCTTGCCACAATTCCAGCAACCTTCTGCATTCAGTTTTGACTGATTCCAATTTTCTCTTCCACCATGAAAACCTCCTCTTCCTTTCCCACGACCACGGCCTCTGCTGTGTCCTCTACTTCTTCTATTTCCAACATAATTTCCGTCCTCTTCTCCTTCAGTACACCAGAATGCACTTCTTCACTACATTCTTATTCTTTTTATTTTGAACTACACTTTCAGCATGTCGAGCATGATTCATGAACTCATCCAAGCTTTGAGTGGCCAGGTTTACATCATGTTTCTTAATCCACTCTTTTACTTCTGGTCTCATTCCATTTAGCAATGCATTTTTTAACTGCTGTTGATATGGTCCGCCTACCTGTCCATCTTCTATTATACCACTATCTGTTCTAAACACTTCCTCAAACCGTGCCCTAAACTCATCGACTGGTTCATCTTCTTTTTGCACGATCGCACTTATTTTACCATAGTCTGCTCTGCGCCTGAATATTTGTCTCATTTGCTCAAGCACACCTTGTAGTTGGTCTGCAAGTTGTTGACCGTCAGCAGACAACGGTGCAGGAGGGTTACCTCCCATTGGATTAAAATTGCCTCGTACTCTACCCCAATCGATTGTGAGGGCAGTCTGCAATGATTGCTGTATTTCTTATCCATTTAAGTGATATGTGCTAACCAGCTGTTGCGTATCACGGCACCACTCTTCTACATCTCGTTTGTAAGGTGTTAAGCTTTCCACCGCTTTTACACACTCTTCTTTTGACCAAGGTCTGTAAACAAGAATTGTTCTGCCTTCTCTGCCTCCTTCACTTTCATATCCAGGATTTGCCACTTCGATCATGGAATACAGGTCTCCTTCAGTTAAATCTTGCAATTTGGGAGAGGAGTCTTAATAGTCTTAATACTCCACCCATCATTCTGCTCCAATTGCCCAGACCACCAGTTTTACTTCTTGTTTGTGCTAGTGTGGCTGAAAAAGTCGGATACAGGCTTATCACATTCTTGTTTACAGAGGAGGCAGGAGGCGGGGTACACCCTGAAATGGTTGCCAGCCAATCGCAGGGCACATACAAACAAACAACCATCCGCACTCACATTCACACGTACGGGCAATTTTAGAGTCTTCAATTAACCTACCATGCAAGTTTTTGGGATGTGGGAGGAAAACCGGAGTGCCCGGAGAAAACCCACGTAGGCACGTGGAGAACATGCAAACTCCACACAGGCGGGGCCGGGGATTGAACCCTAGTCCTCAGAACTGTGAGGCAGATGCTCTAACCAGTCCACCACCGTGCCGCTTGTCAATTTTCCATTAAAATTATATTTCTTTTTCCACCTGAGCAGATACTTAGTTGAGCTTTCATACTTTTGTTTCATATACTTTTCATCTCCTGTGATCTCCTCGTCACTGATTCTTACAACAACAATTTCCCATTTTCTGGTAACTATGACAATACTTGCAGCAAACAGAGTGGAAATCTCTCAACGGAGCAAGCTCAACCTTATTACGGGTTTCACTTGTTTTAGATTCACCTTTTGACTGCCAAAATATCAATGACTTGTCACCATTCACTTACTACAACTGATCAGACAGCTTTTACTTAACACCGTTCAGTTTTCAGCTGTCCCGCTGCTTCAGCGTTTGGTGACTCGTTGCAGGCACTCACACAATCACTTAAACTCACACACAATATCGTACGTATCTAACACGAGACGTTAACCCTGTTTTTGTATTGAGTGCGAGACTAAAAATCCACTCTTCTAGGAAGGGACTGGGACCCTCCTTTGTTCTAGGTGCCCGAACAATACAACTGCACTCACGGCTTGTGTTTTCTCCCTGTCTCGATGGGCGCTGTTAGTTCTGGATGCCGTCAATCCACGACACTGGGGAGGAAGCTGACGCAACCGGCCACCGAAACTGGACTTCTTTTGCAGATTTCGTCTGGCTGTGCAGTCTTCAGTCGCCGTCAGCAACACCCCCACGATCGCAGATATATTAGCATCGGGCTCGAAGGACCAAGTTTTATGTCAGGGTTAATCTAAAAATCTTCAGATATTCTCAATTTAGCATGCACCGGAAAGAGACAAGAGAGACAAAACACAACCTGAGTCAGGACTTTTCTCTTGCGGCAAGAGGAGAAGCAGTCGCTCTCCCAGTGAGCTGGAATCTTCTAACATCTGCCTCCTCTCTGTCCTTTTTATTAAGCTTGAGTAGGTGGTATCACATTTTATGACCTTTTCAGGATGTGGTCAGTTCCTGCAAGTGTGGGGATTCATTGCCTTGTGGAACGTGCATTGTAGTACTTTTCCAAACTGCTCGTTTCTAGTGAACAAGGGTGCTATCATCTTAATGCAGTTACAGCAACACTGTTTTTTTATGCAATAATACATAATATTTTCCCATCAGTTACTAAAGTCAAAATACGACTAGAAAAAGGACAGAAATACTTTTAAAGTAATCAAGTATTTTTATTACAGCCTAATTTAACCTGTAACTGTAATTCAGAGACACTGACTGTATAATGTTGTAAATATATTGATTTGAGTTATAATATAATTAAACTGTCAAAAAAAACCCAACCCTAGTTAGTTGATAAACATGAAAAAATATTAAATATTGTAATATCTTCTAAAGTGAATGGGTTAAATGCTGCAGCAGTAAAATTAACTCACATTTCATTCCACTGTTATGTTTAAATAATGTACTGTAATATCGTACTGGAGTAAAGTGAGTGGAATAATTCCCTCAGGAGTAATGAATAAGAGATTGTGTATAATGAAAGTAGCAAAAGCAGTCACCCGTAATTTGTTAATGAACGTGAAAATAACTATAATTCAATACTGTGACAGTGTGATAGGTCAAGACTGCGCATGCGCGGTCACGCCTTTAAGGGCGGTCCTCCAGAAAAATTAAGCTGACATATTTGCTGTGGATTATAAGAACACAGCGTACAAGGCTGGAAAGTTACTCAGTCGTGCCCCTTGAGCCTGTCGACATATCAGCTCGCCATATGACCCCGAGGATATCCCCATGCAGCAATTAATTGATCTGAAGAAACTCGTGATCGAATGTTACTGAAGTCAAACTATAACTGCAGCAATAGCCATGTGTATGCTGTAAATTGTGTAGAAAATAATTGAAACTAACAAAAGCCCCAACACTAGTGAGTTGATGAACATGGAAATGTTTAAATATTGTAATATCCTACTTCAGTATAGTGATTGGATTAAATGCAGCAACAGCAAAGTAACTCGCACTTCATTCATCTGTTATGTTTAAATAATGTAATGTCATACTGTAGTAAAGACTGAGTATGCGCAGACATATCTTTGAAGGTGGACAGCTAGAAAATTTAAGATGATGTATTTGTTTTTGTTTATAAGAACACAGAATACAAGGGTGAAAGGTATTGTTGTTTCTAAAGGATGACTTCCCATAAAAATAAGTAGAGAAACCCCTGTGAAACGACTCGGTTTTCTATGCTCAACACGGCATGGCAAGAAGCCTCCTGTAATAGTATGGATGCTAATTGGAAATGTGACTAATACGCCCCTAATGGAAGAACTGTAGAGGTGCAGGTGTGTGCTCTGTTTACATGTTGCTATATGAATAGACGATCCGGCCAGTGACATCACTTCCGACCATCCATCATTTTGACAGAAGCTGGATAGTATACTTTTTTTTGTCGCCAATGCAGATCAGCTTGCTCAAGATAACAATGCTGATTTTTATGCTGAGTTAATAAGACTGCTGGATGATAAGAGCCTATCAGACACAAGACAGCTGATGACGGCAGGAAAGCCATGAAAAGTCTGAGAGAACATTATTCCGGAATAAGCAATAGAAGAAGAATAAATCTGGACACATCGTTGACCAAACTAAGCATTACAGCTAATGAAACTGTGACTGACTATATGTTGAGTGTGGAGAACCTCATACTGCTTTGAGAGGTGCGGGTGAGACCATGAGTGATGGACTGACCATAGCCATGATGTTAAACGGCTGACCAGATTTCTTCAAACCACTAGCTAAACATGTAACACAGAATGAAGATAATATTATGTTCACAGACTTCGAGAGAAGGCTACGGATTTATGAAGAAGCGCAGCAGATGAAGCCAGCAGAGCATTCAGATAACGTAATGAAAACCTGTGTGAAGACAGGCCGAGGTTTGAAGAAGCCACTAACAACAGGAAAGATAAATATGCTGCTGACCTAACTTGCTATAGATGCGGAACAAAAGGACACAAGTCAAAACAATGCTCCAGAAAGGTGTGGTGCGGTCAATGCAAGAACAATACACACCATATGCAGGAAAAAGGGGACTCAAGATGGAACGAGACGAGTCGCAGAGGAAGAAACAACTGTCCAAGACTTGTAATTCAAGGCAAGGCACATATAGATGGAGAGCTCAACCGACAACACGAAGAGAAAAGGCATCATGGTAGACAGGGGTGCAACATCCCACATCGTGAATGACTTCGAGAAGTTCAATAGCTTAAATGACTTACTCAGGCCTGAATCTCATTCAGTGGAGTTGGCTGATGGGACCAAATGCAACGGAATAGCACAACGCTGAGGAACGGCGGTGTTGTATCTACAAGACAGCGTTGGGCGACAGCACACAGTGCAGCTGAGAGAGGCAATGTACATGCCTTAATACCCATACAGTATCTTTTCAGCGGCAAGAGCAACAAATGGAGGAGTGACAATCATCTTTGAGAAGGAGAACAATAACATGCTTACCAAAGATGGTAACACGTTTGCTATCCATGAGTGCGGTCATTGCCAATTGTTGAAAATAATATTGTTGATCAATGTAAACAATGTTTGTGTCATGATATGCAAACTTGGCATGACATTTTGGGTCATTGCAACAACCAAGATGTACAAAAGTTACAAGGTATGGTGAAAGGCATGCAGATAATGGATAATGCAACAAAGCCAGCGTTTTGTGAGGTGTCATGGAAAATTCACACAGACAAGAAATAGGGAGCCAGACAGTAAGGTTAAGAAGCCCTTAGAACAAGTGCACACTGACTTAGCAGGTCCAGTGCGGAGACAAGCATAGAAGGTCACATATATGTACAATCTTTTACAGATGACTATTCAGGTAACATATTGGTGTATTTTCTAAGGTCCAAGACTGACACCATACAGGCCACAGAAAGGTTCTTGGCAGACATAGCAACTTACAGAGAAGTCAAGTGTATTCGTTCAGACAACGGCACTGAGTTTACAAATCAAGACTTCCAAGACTGTTGAGGAAAAATAAGATTAGTCAAGAGATGCACCTTATTCACCTCACCAAAATGGTACTGCAGAGAGAGGGCGGAGATCACTGTATGACATGGGCAGGTGTTTTCTGATAGAGAGTAAGTGACCAGACAAGCTGTGGAACTACGCTATTCAAACAGCAGCTTATGTGAGGAATAGAAGTTACAGCAGACGTACAAAGAAAACGTCATACGAAGTATTAATCAGGGAGGGACCAAATTTATCCAAACTACAGAAATTTGGATCAATGTGTTTTGCATACAAATATGACAAAGACAAGCTAGATTCAAGGTGCAAGCAGGGTGTATTTGTAGGCTATGATAAAAACAGCCCAGCTTACTTGGTGTATTATCCAGATACAGAAAGGATTCAAAAACACAGACAGATTCGTAAAATTCACAACCAAGACAGCCAAAGAAAAAGAAACACAAACACAAGTCATATATACATTGTAATGATAAAGAGGTACATCCCAGGGTCAACAAAAGGAAAATGTTGATGGTGAATCTGTGAATGTACCAGATCAGTGTACTCAAAATTATGTTTCCGGGGCTCTACCTGACAAAACTGAATATACACAGCAAGGGAAAGCCACTGAGCCTGTAATGAAAAGGAACCCAAGAAGAAACAGGAGACCACTAAGTCACCTGCAGGACACAGTTGACAAACTGGTAACATGCGTAGGCTCTTGTTACAGAGCCATATGCGACATTCCTCAGACTTACCAGGACACCATATCGTCAACAAAGTGGAGTAATGCAATGGACAAGGAGATTTGATTCACTGGAGGAGAACAATACCTTCAAACTAACTCAGTTACCACTGGGCAAACAGGCAGTGGGGGGTAGGTGGGTCTATGCACTCAAGAGTGACATCAATGGGTCAAAAAGATTTGCAGAAAAAATTTGTTCACCGAATCCTTCAGTTCTTTTTCACAAAATCATTCAAGTGCTTCCTCATTCAGTTAATGATCCATCCCTGAGGTTCACGTTCACTCAACATGTTCACCGAAGGACTACGCATTGTTGTTGTCACGTATTGTAAACTAGGAAAGGCGGGGAGAACCAAAAAATAAATAAATAAAAACCTTGGCTAAATTATCACCTACCTATGTCTCTCCCAGCAAGCTCTCGAACACCCGGCTTCGGTTGTGACTCAGGAACATGCGTGCAGCAAGCTCAGCTCCCGAACATCCTTCCACGTCCCCTTACGTCCAGCTAGGTTCTCACCGGCCTGCATGACTTTTCTGCATTCCACCGTGGTGGACAGCGTTGCTGACACCATCCCCCGCCACCCGGGCTTCCTGCTCACTCACCTTATTGTTATTGTCATCTGATTAGTGCAGACATGCCCAAAGTCCGGCCCCCGGGCCAAATCCGGCCCGTGTTCATATTTCCACTGGCCTGAAGCCTCTGTCACAAAACCAATAATATGTGGGCCAGCAGTACAAAATACACGTGCAATTCTATATTTCACCACAGGATGGCAGTAAACTTGTGGCTGAACTGTTGCGGGGCCGTTTTGCGCATGATCTGTTTTTTTGCCCATTTCTAAAATGGCAACTGGAAGTAAGAAAAGGAAAGTTGATAGCGAGGGCCGACCGTTTCCAGGACAAATGGAAGTCTGAATATTTTTTCACTGAGTTTAGAAACAACTGCGTCTGCCTAATTTGCTGTGTTCAAGGAGTTCAATATAAAGAGGCAATACCAGACGGAACATGCTAATTACGACAAGCTAACTGGGAGCGAACGCAGTGAAAAATTGAAGCAACAGGAAGCTGGTTTAACGGCACAGCAACACTTTTTCACAAGAGCCAGTGAGTCGAATGAAAATGCAACAAAGGCAAGCTATGAGTTGGCAACGCTGATTGCCAAGCACTGCAAACCTTTTACTGAGGGTGAATTTATTAAAGACTGTGTGATGAAAATGGTGGAGAACATTTGTCCTGAGAAAAAGCAACAGTTCGCCAATGTTTTGCCTGGCTCGTAGCACTGTGTCACGAAGGATCGAAGAAGTTTCTTCTGATATTAAGAGACAGTTGGACGCAAAAAGAGTGGAGTTTGAATTTTTTTCGTTAGCCTGTGGTGAAAGCACGGATGCATCCGACAGCGCTCAGTTACTGATTTTTTTTTAGAGGAGTGGACAGTGAAATGAACGTGCGTGAAGAGCTACTTGACCTCCAGAGCCTTAAGGACCAAACAAGAGGAAAAGTTTTATTTGCTTCTGTTTGTTCCGCCTTAGATTACATAAAATTACAGTGGAATAAAATCACGGGGATTATTACGGACCTGCCATGGTTGGCGAGCACAGTGGATTATCACCCTAGTGTGTAACAAAGTAAGCGAAGAAGGAGGTAAAGCTATAAAACTCCATTGTATTATTCACCAACAAGTTCTATGTGCCAAACATCTGAAATATGATCACGTTATGAAACCGGTCATAAAGGCTATTAATTATATTGATAAACCAAATGTATTCACATATTAAAGCCTTTCGGACCAAGCTGCTACTTTTCATAACCCACCTGTCACAAACGCAGCCCAATACCACACATTTCCAATCCCTGCAAGAAATAATGACCTGCGCACAATATCAGTGCGCAAATGAGGAGGTATGCCGCAAACATCTCATCTCAGACTGAGGAGTTTCAACAGCGTTTCAGGGATTTTGCAACTATTGAAAAGGAGATCACGCTTTTTTCTTCTCCCGTTTCCGTGGATCTCAGTGACATTCCAGCCCACCTGCAGCTGGAGCTCATTGAGCTGCAGTGTGACACAGAGTGTTGCAGCCGGTACCAACAACTCCCTCTTGTCAACTTTTACCAGCAGCTGGATAAAGACAAGTTCCAAGAGATTCGTACATTTGCAAAGAAAATGTTGAGCTTGTTTGGCTCGACATACTTGTGTGAGAAGACATTCTCAGTCATGAACATGATTAAGAACCGCGTGAGGACAAGACAAAGTGACTCCCACCTGCGTGACATCTTGCGCATTAAAACCACCGCTTTTGAGCCAGACCTGCCCCATTTACTGCAGTCGAGATCTCAGTATCACCCTTCACATTAATGCAAACATGTTGTTTGTTGATTCTGATGAATAAAGTTTGAGTTTGAGTCAAATTTCATAAAAACACTTTGTTTTGCATTTCATTAATTTTTATTTTAACCTTCATTTATCCAGGTCAGGCAGTTATCAGATCTACCTAGCAGCAGACAGCATAGTAAAACAAAGTAAAATAAAAATAAATACAAAAAAGCATTCCCCTCGTCGGTAGCATGTAAAATTAATGCTGGCCCGCATAACAATGTTTTTACGTTTGGGCACCCCTGGATTAGTGGAAAGCGTCTTTGAGTGTCTTGAGAAGCACTACATAAATTTAACGTATTATTATTATTATCCATCCATCCATTTTCTTTACTGGTTATCCTCAATAGGGTCGTGGGCTGCTAGAGCCTATCCTAGCTATCTTCGGGCGGGAGGCGGGGTACACCCTGAGCCAGCCAATCGCAGGGCACATAGAAACAAACAACCAATCGCACTCACATTCACACCTACGGGCAATTTTGAGTCTTCAATTAACCTACCATGCATGTTTTTGGGATGTAGGAGACAACCGGAGTGCCCGGAGGAAACCCACCAAGGCATGGGGAGAACATACAAACTCCACACAGGCGGGGCCGGGATTTGAACCCCGGTCCTCAGAACTTTGAGGCAGATGTGCTAACCAGTAGGCAACCGTGCCGGCACTCAACATTAGCTGTTAGCTTGAAGAAACGGCTGCTAGTAAAAGCTACCCCTGCGAGGATGTCAGGACTTGCGGTTAAAATCACTCATGAGTACGTTCACTGCATAGTACGTCGTTCCTTGCGCAAACAAACTCATCGTACTAGTATATCTCGCCTTAGTGGATCACAAATGAAGAAGTTCAACGAAATGAATCACTCGTGTCTAACGGATCGCGAACGATTAGTTCAACGAACAAATCACTCTTCAGGTCTTCAGTACACCAGTTCACTTAAGTCCCTCCCTGAACGAATCACTCTTCAGTTCCTCAGTACACCACTACACCAATTCACTGAACGAATCACTCTTCAGTTCTTCTGTACACCAGTTCACTGAACGAATCACTCAGTTCACTTAAATCTCTCCCCTGAACGAATCACTCTTCAGTTCTTGAGCACACCAGTCCACTAGTTCACCGAATGAATCACTCAGTTCACTTAAGTCCCTCCCACACCTGCACAGCCCTGCCTGACGCTGGCTAATCATTGGTCATTCGCCGAAGATTCAGAAGTGAGTGACAGACCGCTTCAGCCGGCTCCCAGCCGGCTCGCTCGTCTCACAGCGCGGATGGCCAAGCTAAAATAATGACTAATTTCATAAACTGATTCAGTTCAGTTCATTCACTAAAAGGTTTTGTTCTTCTGAACAAAACGTTCGCAAACGAAACAACACTAGTTTGTAGCAACCGGCTACAGTCAGAAACAAGGGATTGACTGCGAAGAAACATTCTAAACCTAGGGCTGATATGACAAGTGTGAGAGTCTTGATGCTAAAGGCAGTGCAGAAGAAACTAGACTTAACGAGCAGATACACGCAAATGCTGATAACACTGTGGCGTAACGTTTCTATCACTCTCATTGTCAGTGTCCATGGCAACGTGTACAACTTTTCTCCTTTTTGACTGGAGTTCCTCCGTCGCAGGGGTTATATGTATCGTCTGTATTGCCTTTCTCAGGTACAGTATATTGTCTGTCGATGCAGCAGTGGTCTATGAGGTTGCCTCCTCCATAGTGTCTTTATATGTTGACACAACCAATGCTGTATCAGCCGTCTTCCTTCTTCTTCATGTCCTGCAGGGCCTTTTCTCTTGCGTTCTTCCATTGCATTGTCTTCTCCCATTGTCTTCTCCCCCTGAACGTCACAGTAACACTTTCCATCACTGCACCTGGAATTCAGAAACTGCCATTCTTCTTGCCCGAAAAAAATTTCTTGTGACTCTCGTGCTGATTTGTTTTCCCAGAAAATGTCAAACAGTTTTTCGATTTTGCCATTGTACTTGTTCATGTCAGTTTTCCACTTCTCAAATTGTTTGGACTGTGGCCGATTCATATTAGTGAGGAAACGGGTGTAAAGTACTTCAATTCTGCTGGCAATAAATTGCTCCCCGATGGTATACAGGTATATGTTGCAGAACAACCAGTGATCCCTCAAAGCAGAGGCGAGAATCTTTGCAAGCATGGCCCTGGTTTGTTGGACTTTACTGGCACTAGCAGGGCGAAGCAGATTAATCATGCACTTAATAATATCCTTCTTACTGTACATGCAAAGACACCATTAGGAGGTCAGATGCTTCCACATAGGCCACCCCTTCACGTTCCTTCTTGGCTTTTGACCTTGTTCAATAACTACAAGTAGCCAATGTTCATTTCCGAACTTAGTACTCCAGGGCATGCTGAATTTCAATGGTGGTGAATTCTTGTTTATAACTGAATTAATAGCAAATCACTTTATACTGTATATAGGGAAAATATTTTTGTGGTGTACAAATAAAAAGTAGATTCCATTCAAATTTGTCGCTACTAGTGTGGCAGGGGCGGCACGATGCCCTACTGGTTAGCACATCTGCCTCACAGTTCTGAGGACCGGGGTTCAAATCTCGGCCTCGCCTGTGTGGAGTTTGCACTTTCTCTCCGTGCCTGCGTGCGTTTCTCCGGGTATTCAGGTTTCCTCCCACATCTCAAGAACATGTTTGGCAGGGTAATTGAAGATTCTAAATTGCCCGAAGTTGAGAATGTGAGTGCGAATGGTTGTTTGTCTATATGTGCCCTGCGATTGGCTGGCTACCAGTTCAGGGTGCAATACACGATCGGTGCATGTGCTCAAAATGTGCACATTCAGTAAAATAGCATGTACCACAACACAGGATTTTCAACCACACAAACATCATGCCAAATTCTGCCGCAACAATGTCTACGTTTATGCCCTCCACATATAATTATTCATTCAACATTCATGATGTAATGATCATATGAATGTAGACATTTGTACTAAGAATTGGTCCTCCAGCAGTCTGCAGTTGAAAATGTACTCAAAACAATGCTAAAGAAATAGAAAAAAACAATCACACCAGAGAACCAATGCTTAAATGTCTGTGTGCAGACATTTAAGCATTGGTGTATTCAGTCTCAATTAAATGTCTTTCTGCATGACTTTCACAAGCACATTTAATCAATCAATAGACACTTTGAATTCAAGCAAGTCAGTGAAAATTGTGGCACTGTTTGATTGGTGGTGTGTTAGTTTATGTACTGAATGGATTTCATTTTATGTAAGCGTGGTTACTGATTTAATCTGCAAATGTGCTTTTTTCAAGGATTCAGTAAAGCTGTCCCAAACCGTTAAGAGAAACCAAGATGACCCTTGAATTAATTTGATCATTCGAGCTCAGCCCTGACCGTCAATAGTGATATCTATCAGTCTCAATTCGTCCGTCTTGCCTTCCGCTGCACTGCGACTGCAAAAGGCACTGATTAGCCCTCTGACCATTTAATTAATTAGACTTGGCACTTAATTATGACAAACTGCATTAGTGCAGCTGCATGCCAGGACTTAGGTTATGTTCGGTAGCAATTTGATTTGAGTGAAAATGGGGTGCACGTTGGAGGTGGAGGGGTTTTATTGAGCAGAAAGAGACATATGATGAGATTAACAATAATCAGAGCAGTGGGAATAGCCCAGGACCAACCAAGCATGGAGGGAAAAGGGTGGGGGGTTGAGTGACAGACTGTGATAGATCAAATTAAGTTTTTCTCCTCTCATTAGGATCGAGAGAGCCAAGTACAATTGAAGGATAGCAAGCATGCTTAAAGTATCTGTAGTATGTTGGTTGAATTTAAATATGTTAAATGTGTGCATCTGAGTTAATTATCCAAAATTCACGATAAGATTCATTTTTTTTTAGTGTTCTGTGAAAGAACTCAGCTGAACTAAATGATTGCCAAATGATAGCTAATTATCTCCTCAGACTATACCAGGGGCATGGTGGCCAGGAGGTTAACACATTTACCTCACAATTCTGAGTTTGGGGGTTAAAATCAAGGCTTGGCCTTCATGTGTGGAGTTGGCATGTTCTCCCCATGCTTCCTCCCACATTCCAAAAAACATGTTTCTTAGAAATAATTGAAGACTCTAAATTGTGAATGTGAGTGTGAAAGGTCGTTTACAAGTTTGTCAAAACATGCCCTGCAATTGGCTGGCGACCATTTCATGGTGTATCCTGGTACTTAATTGACCAAGCGCTATGGCATCAAAGCGACACAAATGGGCAAGTAGGATTGGGCATCGATTGAATTTGAGTGATTCCAATCCCGATTCCGGTTCCTCATTTCGATTCCAGTTCCAAACGATTCTCGATTCAGATTGTTTTAGGGCCTAGGTCAAAAACGTTTGCATGGTTTAAATAAAGGGTCTCCAAATTATGAACATCCATTTTCTTAGCAGCCCGCAGCATTGAGCAAAATAAACATTTGACTCGGGGTTCTTTATAACCAGTATCAATATCAAACCTATGTACGAAAAGGCAATGTGTGTGGAACTAACCCAATTGACGTAATATTCTTTAAACACAGCTAAAAGTTAAATATAGCATTGTTAAAATTGTTATTTGAGACAGTTTTATCAAGTCAAATGGTTTATACGTGCAAGTTTTAACTTGACTTCCTGGTTTAAGCTTGGAGTCTTTTATTTTTGAAGGGTACACACTTATTTTGGCACAATAAGCAACTTCACACGAAACCGGTGAATTTTGAAAACAAAAGTAACCCTTGATGGCATGGAAAAGAGAAATGAATGGAACCAATACCAAAACGATTCCTTTATCTTCCCACCAATGAGGCACAACTTTAGTGTTTGTGATACCATGAGACATTTATGTGAATTTTGTCCCAATCCATCCATCCATCCATCCATTCATTTTCTACCACTTATCTGAGGTCGGGTCACGGGGGCAGTAGCTTTAGTATGGACGCCCAGACTTCCCTCTCCCCAGCCACTTCATCCAGCTCTTCCGGGGGGATCCCGAGGCGTTCACAGGCCAGCCGAGAGACGTAGTCTCTCCAGTGTGTCCTGGGTCGTCCGCGGAGTCTCCTCCCGGTGGGACGTGCCCGGAACACCTCACCAGGGAGGCGTCCGGGAGGCATTCGAATCAGATGCCCCAGCCACCTCATCTGGCTCCTCTCAATGTGGAGGAGCAGCGGCTCTACTCTGAGCCCCTCCCGGATGACCGAGCTTCTCACCATATCTCTAAGGGAGCGGCCGAAATGAGTTTCCGCCGCTGGTGTCCGGACACCCTGCGGAGGAAACTCATTTCAGCCTCTTGTATTCACCTTGCTGTTATTTCTTTCTATTTTAAGGCACATTTACTCGAGAAAACATTCTGTTCTAAAGCCCCTTTTTTTTTTGGAATGGATACTTAAAGGGATGAACATTTCACTTGCACACAATACTTGATCAGTCCCTTGTGCGATATACAGTACCTTGCAGCCATGCTACAATATGATACTGCCCTGGTGAATGGCAAGGGGAGCAGGTATGGTTAAATGACAAATTATGATAAATAAGGCCGTGGCATAGGCATGAAGTAGGAGAAATAAGCACTCTAATGTACCATGGTGTTTGTGTTCATGTGTGCGTGTGTGTGTGTGTGTGTGTGTGTGTGTGTGTGTTGTGGAGAAGATGAGGGGTGCGCCCAGAGGGGGGAGAGAACGAGGCAAGAAGGGATGGAGATGAAAAGGCTGTCTCCCAGACACATATATTAACCTCTGACTCCCACAAACACTGGGAGTCTGAGCCCTTCAGCTCACTCTGAGCAGATTAACGTAACAGGACCTTCTAACCAGGTAGTTTGATGCTGCTAAAGAGTGATAATATCCTAACAACCTCATATCAATACTAAAACGACCTTCTCAGACTTTTAAGGAACTTATCTTCTCAAAGTTGACAGATGTTCCCAATTTGTTTTCCTGAAAAAAGAAAAGAAAATGAATCAAAGGTCAATCTGAAAAATTCAACTAAAACTCACACAGTGCTGTAAGTATAAATACTTCCCAGAAAATGTTGATATTTACACACTCTCTGGGTTCTGCTATGGCAATCAACAACAAATCGATCAATCCAATTGGACACACTGACTGGCTCACATACAGTAAAGGTGCTACCTTTGGTTTACACACCACTTAAACATCCTTAAATCCCTTATGTTTCCTATAACAACATTCCAGGCCAAAATGTGGACACATATACACGGGTAATAATAAAGACGAAAATAGAATCTTTCCATATGTTTTTTTTACATTTACCAAAGTAATGACTTCAGTTTTTCCACACTACAGGCACTGACTTGCACAAACCTTGTGCTGTATACAATAATCATTGTGTCACCACACAACAGTGGTTGAATGATAATTGCAGGGAGCCACTCAAGTACGACAACAGACAGCTATTTGCCAGGAGAAAAGAAAAAAGGTCTTCTCCATCACCATCTCCAGTGAGAACAATGTATTTTATTAAAGTTTTGACGTTTTTTTTTTGGTCATGTTATTAGATAAATACTGCCATATTGTAGTTTATACAGAGGTGATGGATTGGAAGATGAGGATAACTGTTTTTCTTGCTTTAGTTATAATGGCTTTCATCCTAAAATATAGCGAATTCCTCTGTCTCTTCTTTAATGCCACACAGTTATACATGTGTAGCGCTTTTGTACATTATTTTTGCGACGTGATGGTGTGGATTAGGTTACTGAAGGCCCAGGTCTCAAATTTACCACCCGACACTGGATTACTGTGTGATTTGGGATGTGTTTAAAGTGATTTTTCCAGCCCGGTCTGCTTGGAAAACTGTCAGGACCTGACAATAAATGTTAAATAATCATAATAATAATAATAATAATCATGTCAATACAAGACAAGCAAGCCATGGACTCCCTGAATGTGATGAGGATTGGAAAGATCAGGACACGAACTGAAGCCTGCACTTTTGGTGGACTTCAGAAATAGAACTGGTTCATTTTACACTTTAATGTGATTACCAGCTATGCCAATAGCCAGGGTCACTCATGGTGTAGCGGTACATTCACCTGATTTCAGTGCAGGCAGCGTAGGTTCAGTTCCCTCTTGGTGGTGGTGTGAACGTGAGAGTGATTCATTTTCTGTCTCTATGTTTTTGTGACTGAGTGGCATCCAGTCCAGGGTGTAGTTTGCCTTTTGCGCCAAGTCAGCTGGGATATGCTCAGATCCCCATGACCAGGAATGCTGGTAACATATTAGTCTAAAATGCTAGCCATTTTGAGTAATGAGCAATGTAATCTGTTACTGTATCCAGGAATTCAGGATACAGTTACTGTTAACTACAGCAATCCAATAATCGTTGCTATTGAGTTAACAATGACTCTTAACAAGTGATTATTTGTGGAAAAAGACTTGAAGAAGCAGCAGCCCATCTGTCCAACAGCATTTTGACAGTTCAGCAGACCACTTTCTTTCAAATATTTTGAGAAAAGTGACTGGGAGGTCATTGTTTATCACACAATCCACAGTGAAGGTGCAATAAATATAAAAGTGCAAAGAAATGTACTGCTTCACTGTCGCCCCACTGTTTTTATTTTTCTTTGTAAAAAGTGTATTTGATTGTTTTTATTTTTTGTATTGACACATTAAGAATAGAGCAATTACGTGCACAATGCATTGTGGGTTGATTATTCATACCAAAGTGCGCAGTCAGAAATCGTCATGGAGGTAACGAGTGACTCACTGAAGGACTTAAAATACGTCTTACTTTGACTTACAATGAAAAGTGAGAGCTTTCAACTTCGTCTGGAGTTCAGATTGCTCGTGAGCAGTTTTAAGCGCTGCACCACTGACGTTGACGTAAGTGCTTTTCCCTCCGCCAATCACCCACAGCTTTGCTAGTATTTGGAATGTCAAGTCTGCACTAAGTAGCTCATTAATGCGGCTTCAACGTCACAAATATTTAGGTTATTGGTTCAAGTTGATGACATCATTCTGTAACTTGTGTGGCGTATATAACCAAGTAATGGGTACGGCTAAGCTAATGCTATTTTTGTTCTGTGGATAAGTGATATTCTTGCCACTTGGCAGCTGCTGAAAGTAAAACGTTACTTGTTATCTAACTTAGTTACTTTTGAAATCAAGTAATCAGTAAAGTAATTATGTTACTTTTAAGGTCAAGTGATCAGTAAAGTAACTAAGCTACCTTTTTATGGTAACTGTGGCAACACTTTTGTCTCTCCAGAAAAAAGACAAAATCAAAGTTTAAGATCATCGCCTGCCACCGTGGGGGAGCTAGGTTCAAGACCCCGACTGGACCATTCGCCAACATCCCCCGAACTCACGGCTGTGGTGTCCTTGAGCAAGACACTGATATCCCGAAATGCTCCCCGTGCGCTTCAGCTGCCCCCTGCTCAAGTGTGTTCCACTAACATGTGTATGTGTTCACTGTGATGGGTAAGATGTAGAGAACAAATTCCGTGTGCATGCATGCATGTTCATGACAATAAAAGGTGATTCTTCTTCTTCTTCTAAATTAACCATCTCAGATGTACTGTAAATCATCTTTGGAAGTTCGAAGTTTGTATGTCAATATCCCAATAAACAATCCCGGTTAATGATTCAATGTCCATCTATCCATTTTCTGTACCGATTATCCTCACTAGGGCCTACTACTGCTTATCCGAGGTCGGGTCGCGGGAGCAGTAGCTTTGGCAGGGAAGCCCAGACTTCCCTCTCCCCAGCCACTTCATCCAGCTCTTCCAGGGAGACCCCGAGACATTCCCAGGGCAGCCAGTAGTCATTCCAGCGTGTCCTGGGTCATCCCCAGTGTCTCCTCCCGATGCGACATATCCAGAACACCTCACTCACCGTCGAGCCCCACTTCTAGGCCTTGGTCCAGAGGGGGTCCCCGGTGACCCGCGTCCGGGCAAGGGAAAACATGATTTTATCGATTTACTCATCATAGGGGTCTTTTAGCCATGCTTTGTCTGGTCCCTTACCTTGGACCTGTTCGCTATGGGTGACCCTGCCAGGGGCATAAAGCATAATAGCTCCTAGGATCACTGGGACAAAAAAAAACCTCCACCACGATAACCTCTTGGGATGTGTTCTCTTTCAATTTGTTAAAGCAGTTGAAATTGCTTTGAGTTGATTGGCGTCTACAAGTGGAGCCATTTTTGCAGCGTATTTGTTCCAGTATGCGAAAATTCCATCGGTGTTTGGGGACAAATTGTATTGTTGAGATAGGTATTCCTGTGAGGAAAATCGGACAGGCTGGGAGTGCTTCGGGGTTGTTGCTTTTGGACACGAAAGCAAGGCCTGGGGTATATTCTTGTTGCCATCTCCGTGAGAAAAAGGATCCTCATTCCTTGAGATTGTATAAAAGGTGCGTATCATTATCGTTCGCCCACTTGCTAAACCCTTCTCCTACCTGGTCATTTGCCTTATATTCATTGTGGTGACTGTTAAAATCTCCAAGGATCATTGTCGGGTGACTGCATTGTGGGTGGGGTACATTTGGCCAGGAGGTGTCGGGTGGTTTGTAAATGCTGACTATTTGTATGTCTCTAATTTGCACCGTGGATCTGTGTGTTTTCTGGGGAGATTGTTGAGTATATATTTCCGTTAAATCAGTTGTGTTGCTTGCATACGTATGTCAATAAGCCATATTTTACCTGATGGATTTTCAAGACCAGCACCCTTGGTACCCTCACAGTGCGCTTACCCCCCCCAACCCCCTCGTCCCCCGCATGGTGTCAACGAGGAGATCCAAAGCGCGGGGGTGTGTCAAACTGATAGGCCTTCACATTAATCTGTAACCAACAAGTAACCTTCAGTTTCAAAAGATTGGTGACCTTTGGACTAGGAGTCGTGCAGATGAGCCGATGTTGACGACCCAAAAATGACGCTTTGAGCCATAAACTGATTAGTCACTAATCATGTGTTTTTGGTTTGAGAAGACAGAGCGTGCACAGAATGAAGTTAGTCCATTCCGTCACATTAAGTGATTTAAATTGTCTTCTACCTTTTGAATGAGAAGCTGAGGTAAGTGAGGGAGAACCGGTAAAGGGGATTAAAGCCAGGCTCAAGCAGGATTATGAACAATTTTCCGGTTCACACTATTAAAGTGGAAGGAGAGCAAGGATTTTTTCCACTGCACACGAAGAGGTCCATAATTATGTAATTATTTGCGGTTCCCACAATGCAGAACCCGCTCAGAATGAGGATAGGTTTCTCCGTTTGGCCAAGTTATGCAAACGTTACCTGGCTGTTCCAGCAGCAAGCACACTGAGCAAGAGGATTTTTTTTTTCTCTGGCTGGAAATACCATCACGTGTCAGCGGGCCTCACCTAGCCCACGTCAATGCTCTTGCCTTACAATTTATCATATGTTTTTGTAAATTCAGTGTATGAGATGCCCATTGTCAATGAATATAGATTATTGCAAAGCATTCCCTCCTCCTGTGATTTAAAAAAATAAAATACAGTACTATACTGAAAAAAATATCAATCACATCAGCGACTAGTCTGTCTGTTTGTCTGTCTGTCTTTGTCTATCTATCTATTGTATATAACTACTTAACTCACCATAACAGCAATAATAATTTTAAACATAGTGTTAAATTAACCTCTCTGTGTCACGATTGGCAATCGTATGATATGGGACTGGACCAAAAAGCAGGCGGAGGCGGAGAAAGTAGATGAGAATGGTTTATTAGGTAGTAGGTCTGGAGGTATGATATCCGAGGAGTGATGGTGGTCCGTTGGAACAGGAAAGGTGCAGGAAGCGGGAGCGTGGGCAGGTGGAAGAGCTTGATGGGGGGGCTGGAGCGGGCAGCTGAAGTGGGAGACACGGAAGGAGCACTGGGGACAGAGGAGGACACAAGAGGATTAGTACAATTGCGGGTAGCCAAGTAATCAATAGAACACACGAGGAGGAATCATGAGAGAAGGCCTGTGTACCACGAACAAGCGTAAATACTCTGGCGCTGGGTTCCTGGATCTGGCAGGCTTATATGCAGGCAGTGATCAGTGCTGATTGAGGACAGGTGTGGGGGCGAGGAGGTATAATTGCTGGGGACAGAGAGAGAGGGAGAAGCGAGGCACAAAGCGCCACCCAAAGTTCCAAAAAAGGAACTGCAGGGCACAGACCATGACACTCTGACCGTGTGAGTCAGACGTGATTATTATCATCGTAAAGGCAACTTTTTTTATACAGCTCAATTTTTATTTATCAGATTATGCACGTACAGTACACCTAATGTTTGGCTGGTCTCCTTGCCTTGGTTCAATCCAGTAGGAAAATTGACAATGTTTTCTGCTATATTTTTTCAGGTTTACAAGTTTAGTTATGGCTTACATTCAGTTGTGGTCATGCATGAACTCTTCTAAAAATAAGCCATGTATGTGTTTTATTTACCCAATCCTTGCGGTGTCATACCTGTTTATAACACATATTGTGTGTGTGTGTGTGTGTATATATATATATGTGTGTGTGCGTGTGTATGTGTGCGTCTGAGTGCGTGTATGTGCATGCGTGAGTGTTGCTTGATCGTCAAAATATGACTTCCCGTGCTGACCCTCTCCCGGATGTGCTCAGATGCCGGCACTAGTTAATTGACAGCAAAATGAATAGGAAGCATTTGAGTGGTCACAATTAAACGAACAAATATTTTGAGTGAATAACTGATTCATTCCTTTCTGAATGCAGTTGCGCTCAGCCGCGAGCATGTGCCCAGCAAACGGCGACACAGCAAACAGCTCAGTGGCCGAGCGCGGAGGGGTCACTAACGAAGCGGCGGGCTTCGTATAGGCGTTTCGGTCTCGCTGTGCAGTGCCTACCACGTCCATCAAAATATGTCTATGTGAAACCAGTCCATGGTGCAACAAAGACCTAGAGAAGTGCACCAAATCCACTGATA